>NC_062220.1:118866387-119166387 GCF_902686445.1 Sciurus carolinensis | reverse complement strand
ATCTTGAAAGCAAAGTTGACCAAAGAAGATGATAAGAAATCATGAACAAAATCTGGAAGAATTGTGAGATATCATGAAATGACCAAATTTAAGAATTATTGGGATTGAGGAAGGCACAGAGAAACAAACTAAGGAATGAAAAATTGATTCAATGAAATAATATCAGAAAAATTTTCAAATCTGAAGAATGAAATGGAAAATCCAATACAAGAGGCTTACAGGACACCAAATATACAAAATTACAACAGATTGACACCATGTCACATTAAAATGGAAATAACTAACATACAAAATAAAGATAGAAATTTAAATGCTCGGAGAAAAAATATCAGATTACATTCAGGGGGAACCGATATAGATATCAGCAGATTTCTCGGGCCAACCCTAAAACCTAGGAGGGCCTGAAACAGCATTTTTCAGGCTCTCAAAGGAAATGGATGGAAACCAAGAATCTTATATCCAGCAAAACTTACCTTCAGATGATGATGAAATAAAATTCTTCCATGATAAACAAAAGCAAAAAGAATTTACAAATAGAGAGCTGCACTACAGAATATTCTCAGCAAAATATTCCATGAGGAGGAAATGAAAAACAACAATATAAGTCAGAAACGGGAAGAGCTACCCTAAAGGAAAAGCCAATCAAAGGAGAAACCAAGTGAAGTTAAAAACCATAAATAAGTTAAAATGACCAGGAATACAAATCAGATCTCAATAATAACCATGTTAATTGCCTAAACTCATCAATGAAAAAACATAGTACGGCAAATTGGATTAACAAGAAAGACCCAACAATAAGCTGCCTTAAAGAAATTCATCTCATAGAAATAGATACCCAAAGACTAAATGTGAAAAAATGGGAAAAAACATACCATGCACATGGACTCAGCCAAAAAACTAGGGTTTCCATCCTCATATCAGATAAAGGAGACTTCAAGCCAAATTTAGATAGAAGGGATAAAGAAGGACATTTCATACTGCTTAAGGGAACCATAAATCAGCAAGACATAACAATCATAAATATTTATGCCCTAAAAAATAACTCATCCAAGTACGTCAAACAAATCCTTCTAAATTCCAGGAACCAAATAGACTGAAACAGAATAATACAAGATGGCTTTAACACACCTCTCTCACCACTGGACAGATCTTCCAACAAAAATTGAACAAAGTACCATAGATCTCAAGAACACAATTGATAACAGACATATAAAGAATATAGACTTAACAGACATGTATAGAATATTCCATCCATCAATGAGTAAATACACTTTCTTCTCAGCAGCACATGGATCCTTCTGTAAAATAGACCATATGTTATGCCAAACAGCTACTCTTAGCAAATACCAAAAGATAGTAATAGTACCTTGTATTCTATCAGATAATAATGGAATTAAATTAGGAATCAATGACAAAATAAAAAACACAAACTACTTCAACACGTGGAGATTTAATAATACTCTACTGAATGATGCATTGATAACAGAACACATCAGGGGTGAATAAAAAAATTCTTAGAGGTAAATGATAACAAAGATATAACATATCAAAATCTCTGGAACATTGAAAGCAGTACTGAGAGGAAAATTCATTTCATGGAGCACATTCAATAAATGAAGAAAAGGTCAATATTTAAATGACCTAACATTACAGATCAAAGCCCTAGAAAAAGAAGAAGAGATCAACGCCAAAATTAGAACACAGGAAATAGTTAAAATCAGAGCTGAAATCAACGAAAGTGAAACAAAAGAAGCAATTGAAAAAATTGACAAAATTAAAAATTGGTTCTTTGAAAAAATAAACAAAATTGATAAACCCTTAGCCACACTAACAAAGAAATGGAGAGAGAAAACTCGAATTCCTAAAATTCAGGATGAAAAAGGAAATATCACAAAAGACACTATCCAAATACAAAACACAATTAGAAGCTATTCTGAAAATCTATAATCCAACAAAGTAGAAAATCTCAAGGACATCAACAGGTCTCTAGAGACATATATGATCCACTCAAATTGAATCAAGAGGACATACAAAATTTCATCCTCCCACTTCTGTGTCCCGGGGGGACTGAGCCCTGCTCTGGAAAACACAAATTCCATGAGCAGTTGCTCAAGAGTCTCAACTCAGACTGATTTGCATAACTGGCATCTCTCACCAGTGAGGGGATAATACATGCCTCTTAGGAAACCACCCCAACCTGGCCCTCAGGAAGCCACCTGAGGTACACCTCCACCATGGACTGGATCCCCCTGCTCCTTGGATAACTCACTTACTACACAGGTGCTGACTCAGGGTTCCTAGAAGATCATGTAGTCCAGGGTTCTGGGACCAGTTCTGCCTGACTCTGAGCCTAGCAAGGCCTGCCTGTGGTGTCAGGAAGCTCAAGAGCCTGCTGTTAGAGCAGGGGAAGTGGGTGTGAAATCCCCACACTGGGCTCATTGGTTTATATGAGCCCAATTGGTGGCAGCTGCCAAGAGAGAGGGGCGTTTTGCTTACATGTTGAGGTTCATTAACAATGGAGGGGAAGGAATGCCCTGAGAGCCTGAGAGTATCCCTGGGGTTCATCCACACCAGCCTGGAAGTGGATCTCCAGGTACATACCCTCATTGTCTTTCTCAACTCTACCTCTCTCCTTGAAGAGTTTGTGGCCTTCTAAAGGCTGAATCAGCCACCTTCCATATCAGTGATCTCAAGTCAGACAGTCTTGATCACATGCTCTGGAGAAAACTTGGGGAAAAATATGTATCCTGGTGGCAGCTTAAACCATCCAGGTATCTGTCCTGATCATCTACAGGTATACCAAGTGACCCTCAGGAATCCATAACAGAGTCTCTGGTTCTAACTCAGGAAACACAGCCACCCTGACCATCAGTGGGCTGCAGGCTTTGGATGAGACGGATTATTACTGTGCCACCTTTGATGGCAGTGTAAACATTGTCATTGACACAGAGAATCATGGACAGCTGTGGATGTGGGACAAGAAACTACCTACTCAGGCCTGACTCTCACTCTCACTTGGCCTCTGAGTAATGACTGAGACCTTGGTCTTAACTTGCTCACTCACTTTCTCAGTGTAGTCCAAACTACAGAAGAGGGTAGATATCCATTGGAAATGTGGTTTCTTTGCAGAACTGATTGCATTTTAAATATGAAATCCTGTCAGATTATTTCAGAGCCCTGAAGAGCAAAGATCATGGGTTCTTGGGATGGAAAACATCTCCATAAAGCCTGGTATATGGATGAGACAATCTCTTTCCTCCCTTTCAACAGAGAAAATGGCAAGGGAAGTCCCATTCTTTGGCTTTCTGTGCCTGAGAACTTGTCCTGGACAACGACAATGTATGATGAGCACCATGGGATGGTGTGCACATGATTAGGTAAGCTGAACTACTCAGACCAGCTCTAAGTATCTGAGAACAATATGGTCCTACTTCAAGTGAGAAGAAAGAACACACATGGCCATGCACATCATGCACTCCTCTAATCCCAGCAGCTCCCCGGCAGGAAGGACGGAATTACAAAGCCTGCCTCAGCAACAGTGAGGCCCTAAGCAACTTAGTAAGACCTGGTCTCAAAATAAAAACTTTAAAATATATGGAATGTACATGATTCTCAGTGCTGAGAAAGGAAATCAATAAATCTTTTGAAAACTGTGGAAGCTTCAATTAAAAATTGACATGAACTTCTTATAAAACCCAAAACTCTCTAATGTGATTTTTGTATGTCCAGACATAAACACACAGTCCTGTCCTTGTCATAACTTTCTGTTCTGTTGCAGCATCCTCTGGACCCAGGGACAAACAGTAACCTCCGTGAAAACCTCTGCCTGCTCACCTTCCTGCTCTAGGACTGAAACACTGGACAACACTCCTCACTCCTAATATTCACACTGAAGCAATATCCCCAGTACAAATTTGCGGTTTCCAGAAACATGATTCACCTTCAAGACTTCCTTTTTTCTATTTTAGGTGGGAGGACAGGATATAATAATATGCTCTTTACTTTTTGAAACATGGGTCAGAATGCTGAAAACAACTAGATCCTAAATATTTTTGCTAATATGAGGACTGGAGATTTCTTATGGATTATTTCTTATTATCTGTGTACCTGTGTCTCACCAAATTTTCCTACATACTTGCCATTTCAAGTAAATTGAAAGCATATAATCCAAGTATCATGATGTGGTGGAGCCCTGGGGTGTTTTGCTTCAAAGACCTACCCAAACAAGTGCAATTAGACATAGTACTGAAAGCAAAACTGTGGTCATCCTCTGGAATAAAGTCTCAGGAAGAACAGTCCTAAATTCTGGAGAGCTGATGCCACATCAACCATTGGCTCCTGAAGGGTTTCCACCTTCCTGTAGAGAGAAAATCAGTTACTTGTGGCACATGTCTATACAACCACAAGTGTGTGCCCAACTCTTAGAGATGCTATGAGGAGATATCTGGGTGACTTAAAATATGGGTTACCTCACGAAGGCAGTACCCCTAAACAAGTTAGGATCAGGAATGTAGATCTGGAGCTATACAGGAAAATCCAGATATGGAAGAGGAAATGCATTCAACTGAATAAAGTGAATAATGGGAAACCACTGGAGCACTTCCAAAATATGGACAACCTGTGTTGGCTAGGTGCTGGGATGGTTCACGGATCTCCCCCTTAGCAGTTATTAACCATAAAGTGTGATCTCACTCCTCAAAAATCGTGGATTCAGGTGATCTTAAGACCTTAGCATGAGTGTTAGAGTTCCACCTGTGATTCTTATATTCAAGAGAAAATGTACAGCACTGAATGAGTGGGTTTCTGTCATGCAGAAGAGAATAGTTTCCCTGAGAAGAACACCTATGAGTGTTTTAGTGCGCTCTTTTACTTCTACAATCAAACCACGTGACAAAAACAATTAGAGGAGGAAAATTTCATCTGGGTGCACACAGTTTCAGAGGTGTCAGTCCGTAGACAGCTGACTCCATTCCTTGGGAGAACATCAAGGTCAAAGAGTGTGGTGGAAGAAATCAGTTCAAGACATGATCAGGGGAATTGGGATTTTCAACTGCTCTGGACGCTGTAATTTGAACTTCTGGGGGACATTCTCTGGAGGGTGACTCATGCAGACCATAGTGACAGGAGAGCTCACTACTGTGTACCCTACCTCATCACAGGTTCATGGTCTATTGGTGCCCTCTGCAGCTTGCAGTCCTAACATGGCACAAGAGGTATTGGAGTACATGAGCCTGAGCCTGCTGGTGGTTGCCTGGGAAGAGGAACACAGCTATGAACACTGATGTTGATAAACACTGGCATCACTGACAGGAGTTTTCGCTCTACTACTTCAGGGAACTAGTACCTGGGGGTGGCACTGCCTCTGGGAACACAGATGAAGTTGTGGACGCCAAGAGTCAGACAACAATCTGCAGCTGCAGAAGCTCATGTCCTTCCTGTGACCTGGGCAAACCGCATCTTCCCTAGCTGCAGATGGCCTCAAAACGTTATGGAAAAAATTCTTTATGACTCAAGGCATCAAAGTGACACCTGTTCCAATTCATACAAGAGATGAGGTGGTAGCCAAAAGGGAAAGAAGAGCAATCCAAAACACAATTCATAGGAGGAAAAAAACAACTCTGTGTTTGAGTGAGAGTTTGCAAAAAATTTTGCCAAATCAGGACGTACATCAGCTCAGCTGGAAAAGAGTTCTCCATTTTCCAGGTCATCCACCAAATCAGAGAGTAGTAGGAACTGCACTTGAAGCTTTGGCATCTCCAGTCAGAATAACTCTACGTGTGAGGAAGAGAAGTACTGGATGGCTACCTTAGAACCATGTACAGCACCACCTGCCTCAGTAGGGACTACTGACCACAGAGCCTCATCCTTCCCAAGTGAATGAGAGAAGACAAGGAGCCCTGTCCAGCTCTGAGCTCTGGGGTGTCTCCACAATGGCTCGCCTGTTCCTTTGTTCACTGTCTTCAGTGAGGCTCTGTACCCAGGTTAAGTCCCATTTCCAATAACTCCAGAACCACCCTTGACCCTGAGCTTGACCCTGAGCTTGACCCTGGGTATGTTGCAGGGGCCACATCCCTAAAAATGAACCGTACATTATCTCCAAACTTCAGCCCCTAGGATCTCCTAAAACTCACATGCCCCAGATAGAAGTGATCTTGAGAAATGTATTACCCATCGGGTCAGGAAAGAGGATGAGATAATATTAATGATAGAATCAGCAAAATCCAGGCCAGCCCTGAGAAGCACAGTAAACTCTAGGCTCCTCAAAGTTCTCCAGCTCTAACAGGGCACAGTTCTCCAGCTCTAACAGGGCACAGCCCCCAGAAACTACCACATGCCGGTCAACAAGGGTTCCTGGTGTTAAATAGGCCTTGGTTGGTGGTATAGCAGTGAACAATGTGGTGCACAAGCAAGTCCTGTGACCCAGCCTGAGCCTCAAGATAACCCATCTCCTACCCATCCTGGTCATTCTCTGACACAAAGAGCTCAGGACCAGAACTCAGCTCAGCTTGGTCTGTTTTGACCATGAAAGTGCTGGAGTCTGAGGGAGCAGCTGAGGCTTTCTGGGCTTCACTGTTACCTGATGCACAATGGGGACATCTGTGCTTACCTTAAGAAAATTGTTTTTTCAGATATCAATGGCACAAAGCCATGACCGAGTTATCCTAGTTGGATTTAGTGGAATCTCAGGAAGGAGCACAAGGTCCTGATCTCCTTGTGGGAATCCAAAGGAAGGAGCTCATCGAAGAGTGTGATTTTTCCCTGGTGGGAGCAGGCATCACTAGGTCTGAATGAGGAGGGAGTCTGGGCTTATCAAAAAGGCACCCAAGGCTGAAGCAGAAATGCATGATCACCAGTTTAGTCAGCTTATTCACTGATGTGATTAAATGAATCTGACCAGCACAATTAAAGAGGAGGAAAGGTTTATTTGAGGGCTCATGTTTCAGACATCTGAGTTCATAGACAGCCATCTCCATTCCTTGGAGCTCAAGGTGAGGAAGAACATAATGGCAGAAGAGCATGGCAGAGGGAAGCAGCTTGCATCATCAGGAAGCTGAGAGAAAGAAAGAGTCTCCACTCTCCAGATACAAAATATATACCTCAAAGCCAGTGCCCAATTCCAATCTCCACCAGGCACACCCTAACACTTCAAGAATACCCTCAGGGAAAATCGACTAATTAGATTTAGACTCTTACAACCCAGAGCATTACTGCAGTGACTCACATGTAAGCTTTTGGGGAACACCTCACATCCAAACCATAACCATGAACTGAGGTGTAGAACGAAATAAAAAGGTTAGTTATAGAGATCATGATGATGATGATGACCATGATTTAAGAGACATACAGAGCTGTAGTAAAGAAACACCCTGTGCTCCCCTTGCCCACCAACTATTCTCGTTGCAAAGGAGGGTCCTACTAGACCTGGCAGTAAATATGCAGGATTCTCAATCCACATGTATTGCACATTTCAGGCTTTTCTACTCTTGATTTGAAGAAGAATTGAAGACAAATCTTTCTCTTCTTTTTCTAAAGCAAACAGAGCACCAGGGTGGGAATATTACCCTGGATTGGGTGACTGGAACACCACCTGCCTCACCTGCTTGTGCACCTTACATGCAACCTCTCTTTTGTTTTCATCAAGGATGGGTGGGGGCAGCTGTTCTAGAGTGAGGGTGGACTCCTTATCCACAAGATTACAGGGGATAGTACTTTAAATTCACCTGTGAGAGGGATGCTTAATCTCTGAATTTCCTCCACCAGCAGAAGGTGGCAAAACTGCAGCAAGGATCACAGAGAAGGAAAGGCAGAGTCTGGCCCGTGGAATCCCAAGAGGGAGGCCAGTCTGAGGATCAACAGGTGTCCATGGAAGAGTCTTTGTAATGAAAGTCATTGCAATCCATTCTATGCATGGTCCTTAGTGGCCAAGTTGTGAGGGACAGACTCACACATTGTCAGTGACATGGGGCTGAGGCCATGGGTACAACCATGGATTGTTGAGGAGCCTATCTATAAAATATGCTGGAAGACTCTGGTCCAAGGTGTCAGCCTGGGAAGATCCTGAAGGACTGTGTGTCACTGGGGAAACCATAAAACATTCCAGATACTCCAGAAGGGAGCTCAAAGTGATAGGGCAGGGAGCCCAGGGCCTGTGTCCTTCACCCAGGATGACTGCCTGGGTCTCCTGCCTATTCTCAAGGCACATCCTCACTACCCAGCAGTGGTGCCAGTGATGATTCCTTTCTCGTGGCCACATTTGAACACTCCCCACTACCTCTCTCTTCCAGAAAGATTTGTCCTCTTGGCTACAGCTCGTATGTTCAGGTGCAATGTCAGATGGTGAAGTGGGCACTTCACACCTTGGCTCTGAATTAACAACCACCCTTAGGAATCTCTATATAATGGCAGGTAATTTCATCTGGTCAGCTCAGAATCTTTGTGTTCTAGATTGTTCAATGACAGTATCCTCCTATAGAAAGGGAACCCTGCCCAAACACCCTCTAAAATTTAGCTCTGCACAGCTTACCACTGAGGAATTTCAGAGATCAGACAGACTGAAGTATTTTCCTCAGGCAGGTATGTTTTCTGGTACATTAATTATATTACCTAAACCACTGAGGCAATAAAAAAAAACATTCCTGTGGCAGTTTCCAGTCACCTGAGTCAGTGATATCTGCTTCCCTGTGACAGAGTCCCTCCTGGCTGAATCACAACATTATGGGGGACATCTTTGGGGCTTCCCATGCAAGGAATGAAGGTCACATGGCGATATGAAGCCAGTTGGATTCAGAGGACTGGTATGCTATTTTCATAACACATCACTGTAGAGGGAACTAACCAGATGATACAATTTTATTTTCAAATTTCAAATTAGTGGGATATAATCTTAAAATCCCCTCATTTTCCCTCATAAATCCCCTAATATTCTCTCATAAATTATATACATCTGTGTACATATTTTTATCTTGATTCTAAATATAAATAAATTTTTCTCTATCTACTAAGTTTTGGAGATTCACAAATTGTGGGAAATGTTTAGGGTCAACATTTAAAGTAGAAATGGAAACTCTTTTGAGTCTCAAAATGGCATGCCCCCCCTCACCCCAGAGTTCTATGACCAATACAATTATTTGGGGGTAGGTCATTTTGACTGATTTAACTATGTCCATAAACAGAAAATGTCAATGCGCGGGTCTGGGATTCAGATTCTGAAGTAACGCATACACTCTTCAACAACACATGTGTAAAATACTCTTATTTAGTGAACAGAAGCACCCCCATAGTGTGACATGTGCTCGCTCTGAAAATTCCAAAACATATGGTCACCATGGTATTGTGGGATGCACATCTTACCTTGCATACCAACTGTCCTTTCGTGAGCTTAGGTTGAAATTCGAAATCAGTGGTGTGATTTTTGGTTTGTTACCAAAGGTAGTCATGGGAAATCTGAACTGCTGTGGGGAAGGTATGTTCACATTGACATTTTGAAGGCTGATTCTTCAAAGGAATCAGTAAACTTTTACTGAATATATTTTCTTCTTCACTTTATCATGTCCTACACTCAATCTTCTTTACTGGGTTACAAATGCTTTGTGATTTTGTTTTATCACTAAATTTATATCCGCGATTGTTCTATCTAGCAGATTACTTTAAAATTTTCTTAAACTTAGTAAAATGGATCTTTCCTAATGCCAATATCACGTACATTCTTTGAGTGAAAAGATAATAAGGGGGAGGACACTCACCTTGTTATCATGAGATCAAAAAAAAAAGAGAGAATGAATATGGATGCTAAGTAAGGCAATATATATCCCATGAAGGGCAACTAGAAGCCAAATACTTCTGAATGTATTTGAACATGAAAAAGTAATGTTAGAAAGTCTAAGTCAGACATTTGCAGAAGGAAAAAAGTGTGAGATTTAAGGGCAAGTTTCCAGGTGGTTGATGATTTCAAGATATCTGGTGTTTGGGGAATACTGGGAAAAAAGCAAAAAGGACAGTGCTGTGAGGTAAGTGGAGTTGATACCTGATAATGGAGGAAATGAGGGCTTGGTGGACTTTAAGGACCATCCATTGATGGAGGTTCACTGGTTGTAGTTATAGGTGGGTGAATCTAAGGCAGATATGTCTCTGGCACCCGGCCCTGAAGGATCTAGAAGTGAGGAGGAAGGACAAGAGCAGGATTAGGCTGCTCTTGTCCTTTCTCCTAACTGGTGGATCTACAACAGCCCGTTTTCAGCCAGAACTTTTTCCAGGTTCTCAGTTCAGAATGTAATTCTGCAGATGGCGAGGGGGATGCTCAGAAAATATTAGTTCACAGAAAAGGGGGTGGTTCAACTTGTGTTGGGCGAGACCCGTGGCCCAGGGTTATGCAACATGCATCCAAGATGGCGACTGGCAGAGAGCCAAAGGGTGTGCTGAATGTGCCTTGAGAAAAACAGGAAGCGTTTACCATTGGTTGTATGATAATTAGTTCAGCCGCTTAGTGCTTAGGCAGATATATCTTACATGTATGCTTGAGCTTGTGATCACTTGACCTTTAATACGATTGGATGGACATATCTGATTACAATTGCTTATGCATGAGACTGCTTATATATTGAGGGTGTTATCCGAATAAAGTGGAAGCTGCTTCATGAACTTCTGAAGTGTATGTGTCATTTGTCCCGCTGGTCAGCGACAAGAGGCAAGTGGTGACCCGTACCAGGAATCGGTGAGTGCTCAGGTAAGTAATAAAGAAGAAAATTTTTCACTAGCACAGTCAACTAGCATGTTCCCCTTTGAGGAAACGGTTGCCTTAAGGTTTTAATGGAAGTTTCCCCTAGAAAGGGAACGTAACGGAAGATTCCCCTAGTGAGGAAATGTAATGAAAGGCTGTCCCAAGAGACAGCAAAGGATGTCCTGTAGTAAATGAATATGTGTATGGTGTTATTTGTGTTACCTTTTCTTGTTTCATTTCTGTTTGTTGTTGTTGTGGAGATATGGACATTAGTTCATTTCTGTCTGACTTCCAAAAAACCAAAATTTCAAGAACAGTTAAAGAAGGGAAAAAAAATTAGAAACTGTAAAAGAAGAACAATCAAGTCGAGCTTCTGAAAGAGAAAGTAGATGTTCAGACTCGGAACTGGGATGTGACTCTGAAGAACAGGAGCTCTCTGAGACAGAGCTAGAAAAGAAGTTCTCTCAGTGGCATTTAACTCCTACTGTGCCACGCCCTCCTGCGTATAATCTAGGTCACCACTCTTTTCCAAGTTGTAGGGGCGCATGTACCTGCTACACAAGGGTGGCCCCCAGACAGTGGGCTGATGTAGAATCTCAATCAGTGTTCCCAATATTCCCGGTATTTGAAGATCAAAACAATCAGAGATATCATCAAATATTAGATACAAATTAGTAAAACAGTTAAAAGAGGCAGGTATGTCCTATGGAGTACAAGCTGCATTTACCATTTCTTTATTAGAGAATGTTGCAAGTCAAAATCTTACTCCGACTGCTTGGGTTAATTTAGCAAAGGCATGTGTATCTGGGGGACAATATCTCATGTGGAAGGTGGCTAACCAGGAGTTATGTTCTGATACTGCCCGACGGAATGCAGTTGCGGGCAATCCTCAATGGAATGTAAACATGCTGACAGGCCAAGGACCATATGAAGGGCAAGGTAATCAGATTAATTTCCACCCTGCTGTGTATCAACAAATTAACCCTCAACTTTTAATCTATCATTATATGGATGATATTTTGCTATCTCATAAGGAAAAACCTGTCTTAGAACAATGTTATAATTCCTTACTAAAGTCACTGGAAAGATGGGGCTTACATATTGCCATTGATAAAGTACAAATGACAGACATCAAAAACTTTCTGGGATCTATCATAAATGCAACTATGGTTAAACCCATAAAAATTACCATTTGGTTGGACAAACATAGAACTTTAAATGATTTTCAAAAACGTTTGTGTGATTTCAATTGGATTAGACCTTACCTTCATTTACCCACCTCATGTTTGGGCCCCCTGTTTGATATTCTTAAAGGTGATTCTGACCCCCTTTCTAAGTAGGTGCTTACCCCTAAGGCTGGAACAGTTCTCAAGCTTGTTGAAACAGCTATGGAAAAGGTTCATCTTGATCGTATTGACCTAGCTAAGCCTTTATCATTCATTGTCATGGCCACAAATAAGTTACGCACAGGAGTGTTTTGGAAAAAGGGTCCTATTCTATGAGTTCACATGAATTATGCCCCTAACAAGGTCTTATCCTTGTTTACTGAATCTGCGGCAGAATTAATCCTTAAGGTGTTAAAAGTATCCCTTTCCACCTTTGGATCACACCCCTCGACAATAACTACTCCATACACTACTGATCAGATACAATATCTAATTAATAATTCAAATTCATAGGCTATAGTCTTTTCTAGAACTTCTGCTGGGTTTGACAATAATTCAGATTCATGGGCTATAGTCTTTACTAGTACTTCTGCTGTGTTTGACAGTCATTTGCCATCTGATCCTCTCCTCCGATTTTGGAGTCAACATCCTATAATTTTCCCTAAAGTCAACCAAAAAGAACCTATTATAGGAGCTACCCTTTTATTTCCTGATGGATCAAAAAATGGTATGGGTGCTAGTACTATAGATAATGTTACAGAAACATTGCTGTTTAATACTCTATCTGCACAACAACAGAACTATTAGTAGCTATAGAAGTTTTCAAAACCCACCATGAGCCTTTTAACCTACTCTGATAGCAAATTCGTTGTTAATGCTATTCAAAATTTAGAATTAACTGCTCTGATTTCCCTCACCTCCACTATTACTAAATATTTACAATGCTTACAGAAACTTGTCTGAGACAGAAAAGATCCTTTTTTTATTGGGCATGTTCGGGCTCATACTGGCCTTCCAGGTCCTCTAAGCTTACACAATGATTTAACAGACATGGCCACCAGAGACCCACACATCTTTAATACGCTTGAAAATGCAAAAACTTCATTTCAAATTTCATATAAATGCTTCCACCCTACATACACACTATAAAATTACTAAGGCAACAGTTCGGGACATAGTCAAGTCTTGTGCTAAATGTGCGACACTTATTCCTAACCCCTCATTAGGAGTAAATCCAAAAGGGCTTCAACCCAATCATATTTGGCAAATGGATATAACTCATTATTCAGAATTTGAAAAACTACAATTCATTCATGTGTCTATTGATATCTTTTCAGGATTTATTATGACCTCTGTTCATACTGGAGAAAAAAACAAAGATGTAATAACACACTGTTTACACTCTTTCTCCATCCTGGGGGTTCCCAAACAAATTAAAACAGATAATGGTCCTGGATATACGTCCCAGGCCTTTAAACAATTTTGTTCCACCTTTGGTATTCAACATGTCACAGGAATTCCCTATAATCCTACTGAACAAAGCATTGTTGAGTGTGCCCATTTAATGCTTAAAAACATGCTTTATAAAAAAAAGGGGGAATAGAGGCATCATACAGGTACCCAAAAGACAAATTATCTGTTGCTTTGTTCATCTTAAATTTTTTAAATCTCAATTCTGAGGGCCAATCGGCTGTTGACTGTCATTCAGAGTCTAATAAAAAACATCTACCTCAAGTGCTCTGGAAGGACATTCTATCAGGACAATGGAAAGGCCCAGATCTGGTGTTAATCTGGACTCGAGGATCTGTTTGTGTTTTCCCACAGGACGCACAATCACCAATTTTGGTGCCAGAGAGATTGGTCAAGGCCTCAACAGAGACCCAAAAACAGGAAGAAGATGAGGAGACTTCTCCCGCTGATGGTGTTGGCGATTCCTCACCAAGTTAATGGAGGACACTCGCGTGAACTATGGGGGATAGTAAAGACATGGCCCTATCCTGTACCCCTTACCAACTCTTCTATTCTATATCCTCCTATTTTTAAAACAACTGGCCACATTTCTCCAGTCCGCTGTTCAATGGGAAAAAGAATGGTTTGGGTTTTTGTCCAGGGGAGGTCTATTGTGTCTGTTCTGTGTATGTAGTGTTTATACAAAATGCGTATACATCGGTGCAGAGAAACAGCCATTATTTGCCAAGCAATTGATGCTGGTTCATTCACCCAAGTCTGGTTAAATATGCTGGACCTGTAGTCAAAGACACGTAAGATTCATGGGGAGCTCATACTGACTAAGACAGGAAATGAGGGCTAGAACCTCATTGTCCAATGACCGGTAAGGATGTTGCTCTGCCGTGGACAACCTAAGACAGGCACGGTCTCTTTTATAAACAAAAAGGGGAAAATGTGGTGGTCGAGACCCGGGGCCCAGGGTTACACCACAGGCATCCAAGATGGCGACTGGCAGAGAGTCAAAGGGCATGCTGAATGTGCCTAGAGAAAAACAGGAAGCATTCACCATTGGCTGTATGATAATTAGTTCAGTTGCTTAGCGCTTAGACAGATATATCTTATATGTATGCTTGAGCTCATGATCACTTGACCTTTAATAGGATTGGATAGACATATCTGATTACAATTGCTTATTCATGAGACTGCTTATATATTGAGGGTGTTATCCAAATAAAGCAGAAGCTGCTTCATGAACTTCTGAAGTGTACGTGTCATTTGTCCTGCTGGTCGGCAGCAAGCGGCATCAACTTCTATATAGATCCAGCAGAGCACCATCCGGGTTATCTGTTTTCCCCCATAATTCACACTAAGAAATCATTGAAGCGTGGACAGCAGAAGGAAACCACTTTTGGCAAAGCCATCAAGTAGCAGTAGGTTTAGAATGGCCTGAGTTCTGAAACAGTTTGCCAGGCACAAACAGCTCTGACATCTGGGTGGTCAGCTGCTCATCAGGTGGGTGCACTGTGAGGCAGTTGAAATGAGAAGACCCCAGGGAGGATGGCGTCCTTCACTGAGCTGCCCCTCACCAAATGGTGCCTGGGCTGACCGCCTGCACCTCTCCCACATTCAACCCCTCCTCTGGAAGTGCCTGGCAGAAAGAATGGAAGTCTTGGGCCGTCCATGGCCTCGTCAGGTCCTCTCCTCCCTGGAACCCAATCTGGACTCACCTCTTCTCCCTCTGTCCTTCCCCTAGTCCTCCAGGGCCTCTCCTCCCTGGGTCTCAGCCTCCCATTCATTCCATGTTCTTTCTCCCTGTTTTTCCTTCCTGCTAGGGCCCACTTCCCAGAGCTGCTCAGTGGGGCACCTCTGCTTCCTAGGGGTTCTTAGAACATTCATGGAAGTTTAGGGCCTGGACATTGGCCCTGAATCTGGCCTGAGAGCACAGACGAGCTGCTGGCTGGGAAGATGAAGAAGACTGAACTCAGGTGGATGATGCAGGCTTCCAAATGCTTCAGTCCAACCTTCATCTTCTCCTTCTCCTGGCCTTGTATCTACATCATCAATCTGACTCTGGGTATAGGAAACACATACCTCACTATGACCCAAGCTCCAGGGATAATGTTGACAGAAAATGTGAAAACTATAGTACATGATCAGGCTGTGCACTAATAAACTGCCACCCTCACTGGCACAAATTACTCTAAAGGCAATAATTCAAGTGACAATCTTGTTCAAATAACCAGGTATCTCCCAGAAAACTTCATTATTCACCATTCCTTCCCTGCCAGGAAAAGCTGCCTTACATGGGGGGATTTCTCAGTGTCATTGTAAGGGAATCAGTTTTGATGAAGTTCATCAGCTCTTCACTAAGTAATTGGATATAGAGCCAGGAGGTCACTGGAAACCAAAAGACTGTAAACCCAGATGGAAGGTAGTAAATCTCATTCCTTTCCACAATCGCCATGAACATCTTCCTAATTTTTATTCCAATGCTTCAGATACAGCAGCTGTAATTTTACTTTTATGTCATTGAACAGAGTGGCACACAACCTTTTAATCCTGTGATGGGCTTCAAGTGGGCTTCAAGGAGGCCAGGAAGAACAACATCTGGGACTGTGTGGTCTTCCATGATGTGGATCATCTACCTGAAAATGACCAAAACTGTTATGGAGGTGGAGAAATACCCCGTCACATTGCAGCAAAGCTGGATAAATACAAGTATATCTTGTCATATAAGTGATTTTTGGTGGTATAAGTGAACTGACATTCCATCAATTTAAAATGATCAATGTTTTCCAAATGCCTTCTGGGAATGGGGATGAGAAGATGACCTTTGGAACTAAGTTACTATGGTGGATATAAGTGACTAGACCAGAGGGAGACCTAGGAACATACAAGTCCATTCCTCATCACCATCAAGGGAAGTCCAGATTTTAGGATGGTATAAATCATTAAGGTATTCTAAGGAGTGCCAGTATGTGATAGGTGGAACAATTTATTATACACACCAAAAATACTGGTTGATAGGTTGTATACAAATAAATCTGAGAACCTCATGTCAGAGTTAGCCCCAATGCAAGACTGTTAAAAGAAGTAGCTCTCCTGGCTGAATAGATCACGGTGCTGGATCATAAACTTGGAGTGCAGTGTTAGTGGTGGTCAGCGACTGGATATCTCAGTGCCCTCATGTCTGAGAAGAGCCAGCAATCTTCAGCGTTGACACTGTGGGATTAGACATATTCATCCTTCTTAATTCCCTCCTCTCTACTTCCAGACACACTCCATGGCCAGCAAACAACAGAGTCCTCGCTTGAGATTGGAAGTTGATAGAGTTCCCCAAAAAGAGAAAGGTTTTTTTACTGAAATATATAATTTAATTCAAGAGAGCTCTTTTATTTCCATTTAAAAATGCTTTGTACATATGTGATGTTAATTAATGTGTTCAAATTGTTGAAAAATAACATGTTACAGTTTTGCATGTAATTGGTTATGATTTCATTGACTTTTTATGGACATTTTATTTGCATGGCAAAAACAAACACTGTAATTTTATTTCACTAAACAAAGCTTAACCCTTGTGTGAAATGACAGTAAATTAATACAGCACCCTGTTACACCATTTTTCAGCTTTTCATCCCCAGCCTCTCATATGAAAGAAGTTGCAGCTTTTGTAGGGCTTTAAAGGGAAAGAAGAAGGGACTTAAACAGCTTTTCTTGCTGCCACAATTACCTGGATTTTTTTTTCCTTACTTGCAATTTCATCAGATTTTCCTGAATCATAACCATATTGTTTATGTATAATGCATGACTGTTACCGAGAAAATGTGAAAAGTTGTGACTGACATGCAATAAATGACCTCTATATGTTGAATTTCCTTCCTATACCCTGGTATGTCAGGAATTCTGGGGCTCAAAAAAGGTTTCCAAGGTTGTTTATTCACTGTATTTTTTAATATTCATAGTGAATAGGAGTCTTATTACTTCTAGTTCAGAAGAGCCAATAAAACCAGTATCTTCATTTTTTAAAAAATTTGTTTTTTTTTAAAGAATGATCTAGAGAAAACCGATTAGTACTTATACAAATGCACTATACTATTGGATAACACATTAAATTTTCTATTTATGCAGACAAATGCTTAGTAGATAAAACAAATTTTAATTCTCAGACAAGATGAATTTGTTTCCTACACATTAACAAAGAGATTGCACATGCAAATGCTCTTCTATGTGGTATGTTTGGTGGACTTATTAATGAACATGTATGGATTGCCTACCGTGTATCATGTGCCATGCTAAGCATCTTCATTTGTTTGAAAGTGTTGTGTCACTTCTAAACAAAACAAGGAAATTGAAACCTTTCTGAAATTATGAAGACATCATCTGATAACTTATGTTATATTTCCTATATATGTGGTCATAGAGATATTAAGATAGGAAAGGTTTCTACATAAATGCATTAACAAAAATGCTATTAGTTTCTTTAGCACTTGTGCAGTGAATATGCAGTGAATATTACTACAGAAGTAATCACAATTAATGGCCAGGTCAGTAGAAAAGAAAAGGGGCAATTGTGCATAGTGATGATATTATATATACTACACAGTAAAGATAGTCATTGAATTCTTTGCCAAACAAGTATTTTTTTAAAGGTTAAATTTAAATTTTTGTTTGTATTTTGTGAAAAACATACTAAGAAAAACGTATTCACAATATTATATAAGTACACAAATTTGTGTATTTAAGAAGTGTACTTCTTTCCCAACCAAAGTACTGATATTTGCATGAAAGCAAAATGAATATTTTCGTTTTGGAGTCTCCCTACAAGTGAAAGCAGATTTTATGTTTTTCAGTGAGGTCTTTCCTTGTCCCAGTTATATTCATTTCCATACATTTCAAATGGAGATTCCATACATTTCAAACTCTAGATTTACCACCTTGGATTTGCAAGTATGTCGACAAAGAGAACCAAAATAGCCATGCTATCTATCAGAAAGGCAAAATGTACTTGTAATTATTTTATGAAGATATGAAAGGGTTCTACATAAATGCACTGACATAAATGCTATTAATTTCTCATACTCTGTTTTCTGCTTCTCATGGAAGTATTTGTACCAATTTTAGCATTGTTTTTTATGAAATATTATGTTCTATAGAAAATTAAAATAAAGCAAACTTAAAATTTTTCTCTCTAGAAATGTCTGGAGATTCAGAAATAGGGGGAAATGGGTAGGGTTGGTTTATCAAACCAAGAATAGAATCTCTTCTGATTCTCAAACTGGAAGCTTTGTCTCCCATTCACGCCTGGCTTTTAGGATCAATGAAAATATTGGGGGAGGGCTAGAACATTTTTGCTAATTTGTTTCTAAACATAGATCATTAATATAGAGGTCTAGGATTCAGTTATTGAAGGGAAAATACACTATTAATCAAAACTCTTGGGCGAGTAAAATACACAGATGAGAGCAGCACCCCTTAATGTGCCATGTGCTGGCTTGAATATTCTATGATTGTCGCAATGATAACAGGATGCACATCTTATCTTCCATTCCAACTGTCATTCAGTGAGCTGAGGTTCAAATTGGAAAGCAGTGGTGTGGTTTTCAGTGGCAGTACAACATGGGAAATCTAAATTGCTGTGGTGAAGGTATGTTCACATTGATATTTTGAAGGCTGTTTCTTCAAAGGGATCAGTTAATTGTACTGAATATAATTTCCTCTTCATTTTTAATCTTCCACACTCAATCTACTGTGCAGAGTTATAAGTATTTCATAGTTTTCTTTTATCACTCCACTATTGTATTTGATTTTTCTCTCCACCTAGTTGCCTTAAATATTTTCCTCAATTTAGGAAAATGGATATTTCCTAATGCCCATATCATGTGCACTCTTTGAGTGGATCGATAAGCAGGGGGAGGACAGCCACACTGATTTCATGAAATAGAAAAAAGACAGAATACAGATGATAAGAAAGTCAATAGATAGCCCATGAAAGGTCATTACAGTTCAAATTCTTGTGAATGGATATGTGAACCTCTAAAATTGATGTTAGAGAAGTCTAAATCAAGGCTTTTGCAGAAAGGTAAAAGATCAGAGACTTAGAGTCCTGTTTCCAAGTGGTGAGGAGTACATGATCCCTGGTGTTTGGGAACTATTGGGAAGGAGACAACAAAGGACAACGCCATGAAGTAAGTGGAGAAGATGTGGGATAATGGAGGAAATGAGGGACTTAAGGAAGGGTACACTTAGGACCCTCTGTTTCACAGGCTATAGTTATTGGTAGTCCCTTGTATGTAGATAAGTCTCTGGCCCCTGATCCTCAAGGATCGAAGCAGAGATGAGGAAGGTCAGTGGGAACAGGCCTGATAAGAGCTGGTGAATCTGCAGCAGGTTTTCAGCCAGACTTTGTTTATCTCCTGAGATGATAGTGCAGGAAATATTAACTCACAAAAAAGAAAGAAAGTGAAGAAAACCTTAAAACATGGAAAGATCTACCATGTTCTTGGATAGGCAGAATTCAGATTGTCAGAATGGCTAGTCTACCAAAGCACTATACAGAACCATTGCAATTCCAATTAAAATACCATTTCAGAATAATATTCCATTGTGTATATATACCACACTTTCTTTATCCATTCATCTGTTGAAGGGCATCTAGGTTGGTTCCACCATCTAGCTATTGTGATCTGAGCTGCTATAAACACTGATGGGACTGTGTAACTGTAGTATGCTGAGTTTAAGTCCTTTGGGTATAAACCGAGGAGTAGGATAAGTGGGTCTAAAGGTCAGTACATTCCAAGATTTCTGAGGATACTCCGCACTGGATTCCAGAGTAGCTGCACCAATTTGCAACTCCACCAGCAAATAAGTGGATGCAAATGGAGAATATCATGCTAAGGGAAATAAGCCAATCCCCCAAAACCAAAGACTGAATGTTTTCCCTGATAAGTGGATGAAGATATATAATGGTGGTGGTGGGGTGAGAGAAGAATGGAGGAACATCAGATTACTTTGAGGGAAATGAGAGGGAGGTGGGGTTGGGGTATGACAAATGGTGGAATGAGAGAGATATCATTACCCTGTGTACATGTATGATTGCCTGAATGGTATGAATCTACATTGTGCACAACCATAGAAATGAAAAGATGCACGCCATTTGTGTACAATGAATCAAAATGCAGTCTGTAAAGATAACAAAATAATAAGAAAAAAGAAAAACATATTAGTTAACACAAATGGAGGCATTCAACTTCTTACATGGATCCACTAAAGGACAAGCCCAGGGTATGTGTTTTCCCCATTAACTCACACTAACAGCTCATCCAGGGGTGAACAGCAGAAGGAAACATAACTCTTGGCACAGAAATCAAGTGGCAGTTGGTTTAGAATGGCCTGAGTTCTGAAACAGTTTGTCAGGCACACAGAGATCTGACGTTTGGGGGGTCAACTGCTCATCAGGAAGGCTTCTTCTTAGGCAGTTGGCAGTGAGAAGACCTTGGGGAGGATGGTCATACGTTTGGACTATACCCTGGACCATCAGAGACACTTTGTTTGGATGAAATTATCATATCTCTTGTCAAGAATTTCAAGGAAGAGGTTAGAGGCTTTGGTCAGTCAAGCCTTCTGGAACATCAGTCTTCCCAAAGAGGCCTTCAGAGAGGAGGTTTTGTGAAAGAGTGAGAAGAGTTAAGGGTTCCTGGTTCTAAGTTATCAATTACAGGACTCAAGTGTTCAGGAATCTCTCATCCCAGATAAACATTCCTGTCCCACATCTTCCACTCAGCAATGTTGTGGTTCTGGGCAAGTCCCATAAAATCCTCCAAATTTCAAATGCCTAAACTCAACATTGTGGGTTATGGAGTCTGTTCCACTCATCCCTGTAGGCTGATTTGTGGTCACAGGAAAAACAGATATTCTCCATGAGGTTTTAGGATATCCAACTGTAAAGAATGACGAATGGACTTTCTTTACCTAATACCCTGGAGAATGACATTGGTTTGACAGCTCACTGTTCAAATACTGCCAAAGAACAAGCTTAAGCTTACTCGTTGACACATTTTATGGTAGGACTCTTTAGCACAGATAGGAAGAACAAGTCTTCTTAAGGCTGCTTTTGTGTGATCATTGTCAGTCTGATAACATTACATGGGCCAGAGAAACACTTCTGCATCTCCACACAAGCAATTAAGGCACAGAGGGGTTTATTTAACTCATGCAGGTATGTGTGGCTTTGAAGTACAATTTGAACATAAGTTACATGGCCACAGACTCTGCTCTTGGTCATTGTTCTCTCTACCTCTCTATGACTTCTTTTTTTTTTGGGGGGGGGTGCTGGGGATCTAACCCAGGGCCTTGTGCTTACAAGGCAAGCACTCTACTGACTGAGCTATCTCCCCAGCCCCGTCTACCTCTCTATGATTTCACATTAGTAAAACTGTTTGTGCACACAATAGTCAGTTGGGCTTTAGACCTGTCCACTTTGCAATGTTATCCTTAAGGCCAATCTGACTCAGGTGCTTTGCTGCCCCAATGGTGAAAAATGTGTTCAAAAGTGTGAATTCTAAGAACATTCACATCCCTCTCGTCTAACTTTCTTGAAATAGATTGTTATATTTTAATGTCTTGTCAAAGAATTCAGAATAGACACCAGTATTTTTTCGCAATATTTAATTGTAACATTGTCTCCCACACTCAGGTAACTAATATTCGGCACCCAGCTTCTATAATATCAACTTTTCAGCTTCCACCAAAGAGGGAGACTATGCAGTATTTGTCCATCTATGCCTGACCATTTCATTTAACATAATATCCTCCAGGATTATCCTTGTTGTTGAAAATGACAGAAATCTTCTCACTGGAAAAAATACACAAATATATAAGTTTCTGACTATACTATTATTGTAATTTGAATTCAAAGCTCAAATTGTATTCCCAGATATTTACAATTATCATGTCAATTAAAACTGTTTGAACTGTTATTTGAATTACTACTGTTGACTCTTTGTACTTTTGCTAGCAAGTTTTCACCAACTGATAGTATTTTATCACATTGCCCAGGCTGTTGCCTCCCACATAAGGAAAAGAAGTCAACAACACATCCTGAAGTATTCCATAGGCCTTTGACCAGAGGATTCCGCCTGTGGCCACCAAAGAGTGTGTACCCTGACAAACAGTGGGACAAAGGTACTTTGGGGTTGAATCAATGTGTTCATTCTTCAGTAATGATTCTAGTCTGTTCAGAGTTACAGTTCCTCTTTTGTTTGGTGTGTGCAGATTTGTGGCCATTGAGTCAGTCAGCGGTTCTATCGTTCCACCAGTGAAGATCTGTTCCCACTGAGTTCTGTGCACTTGATCCATTCAACTATTGATGGGCATCTTTGTCCATTCCATCATTAACCTATTGGGAATTAGCCTGCTGCAAACATCAAAGTCACTGTATTATGATAATATGCTAATCTTAGTTCTTTGAGTAAGCAGAGAGTAGTGGAATCACTCATAGTTCTTTCAGGAGAATCTGCACTCCTGGCCAAAGACATTGTAATAATTTGCAGACCCACACAGTGTGTCACTGTACTTCATTGTCACATCCTTGCCAGTGATTTCTATGGGTATCCAGTTTTCCCACTAACTTTTGTTTAAACCCATACCTCCTGTCTAACATACAGTGTTAGTACTTTCTTCAAGTATCAGGTGACTGTAAATATGAGGGTTGTCTCTGTTTCATATATTCTATTACATTGACCTTCCTATCTATTTTGAGACTGATACCAGAGTGTTTTTGCTACTCATCTCTGTAGTCTACTTTGAGATTGGGTATTATGATATGTCCTACATTTCTATTCTTACTCAGAATTCAATTGCCAAAGCAATTCTGAGTCTCATTATTTCAAATGAATTTCAACACTGGGTTTTCAATACTTTAAGGAATGTCATTGGTAATTTTAAGGGGATTACATTGAGTCTGGATATTGCCTTTGGTAGTTTTGCCATTTTGATGATATTAATTCTGCCTATCCAAGAACATGAACAGTTTCATCTTCAGGGGTGTTCTTTGATTTCCTTTTCAGTGTTCTATAGTTCTCATTGTTGAATTTGTTCACCACTTTCGTGAGATTAATTCCCACATGTTTTTTTAGATTATTGTGAAAGGGATGGATTTCCTGAAGTGTTTTTCAGCTGAATCACTTTTGCAGTATAGAGATGCTAATGACTTAGTAGGGTTGATCTTTTATCCTGCTACACTGATAAACGAATCAGGCGTGGAATTCTTCTGGTGAAATTTCTTGGGGACTTCTAAATATTGGATATTGTCAACAGAAAACAAGAGAATTTAATTTTTACTTTTCTTCTCATATCCCTTTAATTTTCACCTCTTGCCTCATTGCTCTGACTTGACTTTTGAGAACTATATTGAATAGAAGTGATAAAAGTGGACATTCTTTTTTGTTCCTGATATTTGAGGAAAACCTTTCTTTGTTATCTCTGTTCAGTGAGATGAAGGCTTTGCATTTCCCATATATTGCTTTTATAATATTGATATTGAGTGACTTCTATCCAAATTTCTCCAGTATTTTTTAAATGGGTGTTGCTGTATTTTCTGAAATAGCTTCTCTGCACCTATTGAGATGACCTTATGATTCTTATTCATAATTTCATTTATGTAATGTGTTAGTCAGGTTTTTTTTTCATAGCTTGAAGTAAAATACCTGGCAAGAACTTAGAGTAGGAAAAGTTTAATAAAGTACAAATGGATATGAAGGTCTCAGTCCTTTGACTGCATGCCCAAGTCCTGAGGACTTGCAGTGAGGCAGAGCATCAGGGTGGAATAGTTTGGTGGATAAAAGTGGTTCAGACATGTTCAGAATGCAGAGGGTGAGACTCTACTCTCCAGGTACAAAATATATAACCATAATCTCACCCGTAATGACCCACTCCTTAGGCCAAACACTATCTGCCTTGTGATACCCATCCCTTAATCCCTTTCATGGGATTAATTCACTGACTGGGTTAAGGCTCTCATAACCCAATCATTTCAGACCAAAACCTTCTTGAATTTTCTCACACATGAGCTTTGAGCAACTGTCACATGCTAACCATGGCAAGTGGTGGATTACTTTTATTAATTTGCACATATTGAACCAAATTTCATCCCAGGTTTGAAGACCACTTGATTGTGGTGTATGGTCTTCTTCATATGATTTAGAATGCAGAATACTATTGTTATTTTAAAGATTTTTGCATCTGTATTCAATAGGTATATTGGTCTGTGGTGTTTATTCCTGGATGCATCTTTTATTGTTGTGATATCAAGGTAATACTGACTTAACAGAATGTATTTGGGAGGGTTCTCTTATATTCAATTTCATGAAATAATTTGATAAAACTGATGTCAGTTCTTCTGTCATGGTCTGGTAGAACTGAAATGGATTTCTGATAGCCAGAAATCCATCTGGTCCCAGGCTTTTTTGATGGAATCTTTTAATTGACTTTTCAATATCATTCTTAATATTAATTGGTCTGTTATGGTTTTCTCTGTCTTCCTGGTTCAATATGTACAGTCATGTGTGTCTCAAAATTTGTCATTTCTTTAGATGGTTCACTTTAGCAGGTTATAAATTATCCAAATAGTTTCTACTGTTCCTCTGGATTTCTGAAGTGTCTGTTTCATATCTCATTTTTCATCACCAATTGTGTTGATGTATGTCTTCCCTCTCATTCTTTGGTTACCTTGGCTGAGGGTTTATCAAACTTATTTTTCTTCTACAATAACCAACCCTTTTTTGCACTGATTCCTGTGTATTTTTATTCTAAAATTTATTAATTCTGGAATTCTGTATAATGTGTTTACTATGTCAATTACTGTATTAATAATCAGAACAACATGCATGGGGTATGAATTACATCACGCTCTGCTGTTTGTGGAACAGCATTTCCGTACTTCCTGTGCTTTTTCTCTGGGCATGTACTCACACCACCTCATTTTTTAAAGCTGCTTTGTGAAATTCTCAATCCAATTCAGCTGCTCCTGTGTGCCACCTGACTCAAAGGGGGAATGGAGCAGGGTTCTCCTCCACATCTCTGCCTTGAATTCCCCTGGCTAGAATACTCTCCATGCCTTCAGCTCTAGCTCTTCTTGGCAAAGCCTAGGTTCTTTGACAGGTGACTGTATAGACCACGCATGTGTACCTGCTCAGAGTTCCAGGATCTTGGCTCCTAAGCATGGCTGTGTGGAAGGTGCCTCCTGCTTTTCTCTCTGTGGACAGTGGGAAGAACTGAGCACCTTTCTTGCACTGTGTAGGGTGCAATGAAGTCTCTGGATCAGCCAAGTGAAGGCTGCCTCTCTGATCTCAGGATTTTCCACACTAAATCTGTTCCTTTTTTTTTGTACATATTACCTCTCTCTGTGATCCAGCGATGGCTCCACTGCTGCAGCACCAGCTGCCTCTACAACCTTGACACTAATATACTATTTTTCTTCTTTGTTTCATGTACCCAACATTCTGATTCTGTAAGACTCCCTGACTGACCAGTACTGGGTTGTAGTGAAATTCCTCTCTGACCCACCTCAGAGCGAAGCAGTATTCATGCTCTTTGAATTCTAGGTCATGAGCTACAAGTAATAAAGACTCTATCTACCTGCCATTTTGCTTCACTATTCTAATGTATTATTACTTATACTTGAGGTTCTGACTTTCTATATCTCTATGAATTTTTTTGCAGTGCACTATGAAGTTTTGGTGAGTTCCTTTAGTTACTCAACTCAATGAGAAGTGGTTTTCTTGCTTTGGAAGTCTGGCAATGAGTAACAGTCCGGGGTGCATCCTTCTTCGAATCTGCCAACTTCTCTTCCCCTGAAAACAAATTTTGGATGATTTCAATTCTTTTCAAGTTGTCAATGTATGTTTCAGAGTCAAAATATACTCTATCTTGATGAATACCTCATGTGATCTTGAAATAATTACTATCTCATTGTTGAATGAAGTTTTTGTACAAAGACAAACTAGATCTATGTGATTGATAGTGGTTCTGCTACATTCCTAGGATTACCATGTCCAAGTAGCAGCTTTTTTGGCTTGAAGTAATGCGAGTGTATGATCTTAGAGCTCTAAATCACACACTGAAACATAAGTAGGTCCATGCTCCTTCTGAAGACTGTAGGAAAAAATATTTTCATACCCATTCCTAACTTTTTCTGGATTGTTGGTCAAACTCTCTGATTCGGTTCTCACATGGCATTTGTCCCACTTGAATGTGTCCCCTCCCCTGATGAGAAAAGTCATCATATTTGCAGAATAGGTCCACCCTTCTCCTCCACTATATATTTAATGCATGAGATGTCAATGGCTCTCTTTTCAAAACTGGTAAAATATTGAGGTACTGGTGTTGGGATTTGAACATGTATTTGGATGGAAATAATTTGACCTATAACACAGCTGGTCGATTCAACACTATACTATTTCATTTCCTCCTCATGGATCTGTCAAGTGCTTTCAGGAATGCTGAAATATTCTAGTGTAACACTGGAGAGTTTCATTTCTCACTGTGCTTCCTTCCACTGTTTTGCTGTTTTCATCTCCTTCCTGGACTCCTCTTACTCTGCCATCCAAAAAGCATCATGGTCCCGCAGCATCTGAGCCTGTGTGTGTTAATCAACCATCTCCATACCCCTAGACCCATGTCCACAGCAAGAACTCTCACTGAGAGAGCCTTCAGCAAACCAAAATGCTGACAGTTACACTGTATTCCCCTAGATGCCAACCAGGAGATCATGGAGGTGGCATCATTTGACTGGAAAGAAGAAAAAACACCACCTATTGCTGAGAGAAGATATGTCTTATCTTTGTCTAAGATATAAATGTTTTTTTCTTGTTTTCTTTCTTTTAGTTCATATTCAGTCATGAACATCTGACAGTGTATATTATACATGAGTTACACAGTTTCTTTGTGTGGAATTACAACTACAAGTCTATTACAACTGGTGCCTGATTCAAATGACATTAATGTCCCACAACAACTATTGTGAAATGATTGTAGGGAGCATTTACCTCAGCAGCAGTTTTCCTCAGTACAAAAGGTACTGTGTACAAGTCATCAAACTTAAAGACATCCCACATACAATGCTTCTGTCTTTCTCAAAAGTGCCTTTTCTGCCTTCTTTGTGGTCCTTGCATCAATCGCTTTTTCCCATTGTGTTATGTAATATCACCATAGCCAACAGTAGACTTGTGCAATGAGACTCTGCAGACCATGCTCACACTGTCTTCCTTTCTGTAACTGCAGGTGGACTTTGCAGAAAATGAAAAATGTAAGTACTCTTAACTCCCTCACATGCTGAGGAAAAATCTCTGCTCTGTAAATGGTCAGGGTTTCCTGCCTGTTTATCTATAGAAAATTATACTGATTTCAAATTTCTTTTGGAAATGAGGTTGGGGATGTGGTGACAGAGTGATAATCCAGTGAAGATTTATGACCATCTACCACCATCTTGAAGCACCTCTCATTGTGGTGCTGTGCATTTGTGCACATGAGGTGGGAGGTAACACTTAGCATGTCCATGTAATAATAATTTTGCATTTCTTAGAGAGAATGTGGGAACTTCCTCAGAATTTCTGTTCTTATTTGCCCAGTACAAGTGTCAATTTTCAAAAATAAATCCCCACACTAATGCCTGGTTTGCATGAAACAATTCCTTCAACACCCAGATCTGGAGTTCAGTTTACTATGCCCCACTCTGTAGCCGGAGATGATGTTGAGACAAATGATCCACACTGCACTGTGTAAGGAGAAGAGGCAAATAGGGTCAGGAATGGGCCCTGATGTCGATGCTTTGCAATAGGGAAGTGTATTCATTACTCAGATATTTGTCCCCACTCCAGGTTATTCCCATATATTTTTGTACTCATGACCCCTAGAGATATTTGAAATATTTTACATACTTGTAAGGTGGCCTCAGACGTACGAACATGCTTCCCTTATGATTTGAGACTGAGACAGAGGAGTTGCCCAGGCCTGAGTTCCCTAATGCTGAAGATGGACTCTGTTGGCATGTTTCAACTTATTATGGAAGCTGCCTTCCTATGAGAACTTTTGAGACACTGCTTTCTGAGAAGCATGTTTAAATTGAATGGACTTTCATTGGGCCTGGAAAGCACAGATAAAACACATGTATTGCAGAAATATGGGCTCCAGTGAAGGAAAGCTTAGCACAGCAGTGGTCTCTGACCCCGTAATTTAGATCCTCACTGACCTCTCTGACCTGAAAGATATCACTTTGACAGTGTCTCTGAAAGTTCTTCACATAGTCAGTCTCCAATGCTATCAATGTCCTTCCACTCATCCATAAAATTACTCACACTGGTCACTGGGAGTGTGCAACGACTGTTCTCTTGATTCCTCCTCAATCTTGAGCTCATCCTTGGGCAGAGCATCTTCATCTTGGTTCCCATTAGCATTAGATGAATACCACTCTGTGCTATGATATCATTGTCCAGTCCATTGCCCTAGGTCAGCCAGAATCTGTAGGGAAGTTATGAAGATTGCACTGTGTCTGGCCTCAGCTCTCACATTTCTCTTAGTTCAAGGCAGGATGTGCTAGACACTGCTGGGAGTCATTTGCATCTAAATGTTGATTTCACTGATGTAGTGTCCTCAGGCCCTCAGAGAGTTTCTGGTCCTTTTGCATGAGTCCACAGTCAAATTACAAGAGAGGGCTGAGATCAGGGTAGTAAACTCCTCTGCAATGCAACCCAGGGGAAAGAAGGTCCTGTCTCCCTCATTTTTTGATTTCAGGACTTGCACATCACAAAATGGCATTTACTACATTTATGTGATGTCTACATTTCATTTTATTTATATTTTAACCTGAAACATTCAGAGACACATCCCAGTTCCACCATTGAAATGCCAAGTAGACCTGTGCACATAATGCAGAGAGCATTCCCATTACCCTGTGGACTGCTGCCCTGAATCTGGCACAGTGATTCTCCCATGAATTAATAATGCTCCAACTGTTTGCATCATAGTTTATGTGTCTGCTTGATCAGTTTCAAGGACAGAGTGATAACATGCCAGTGGAAATAAGAAGTTGAAATTTGACACCTGCAGCTCCACTGTCTCACTTCAAGGTTTGCAATTGTTTGCAGCATCTTGTTGAAGGCTATCGACCACACAGAGCTCAGAGAGTGTCTCAGAAGCCACAACACAGATCAGTGTGATCCAGAATATTAATATTAGCTTTACTCTCTTTTTATTGCTATAAAGAACACATTTGAGACCAAATATTTTATACTGGTGTGTTTATCTTACATTTCTGGAGTTTCAAGAGCATTGCACTAGCATCTGCTTTGATTTAGTGAATGCCCTCTTAGCTGCATTGCATGATTGGTGGCATCCTCATGGATGCAGGTGCAGGAGGGAGAAATCACATGTGGAGACAGGACGCCAGCAGGGATCAGATGTCTCATTTGTTCTTCCTATAGAATCCAGGATCTAACAAGGTTGTGAAAAAATATATTCCTGCCTGTGAGGCTGAGGCCCTCAAATGACCTTGTTACTTTTACCCAGGCCTGTCTTCCAACTGGTTTCACAATGCTCCTTATGGCCACATACATGTCCAAGCCTCAATCACATAATCTTGTAAGGGACAAACAACATCCAACCCTAGCACACCTCATGATCTGAATTGGTGAAGAAGAAAGCAAGAGACACTCTTAGTTAAGTCTGTTGTTGATGTTTGTGTCTCTAAAGGTGGGATGTACAGCCAGGCATGGGACTTGAGCAGTTATGAGGTAGAACCTGCAGGTAAGGAACAGTCCTTTTGTATGACCCAAAAGGAAAGGTTTCCTTGAAGGAGTCAGGTCCACCTACATATGTGAAAAATGAAAAATGGGTCTGAAATCGAAATCAACTGAAAAAATGTATTAATTTCATAGTTTAATGACATAGGAATAAGAGTTAGTAGACCTACTGACTTTGAACATCCTGCTTGTAAGAAGACAACTTCTGCCTTGCTAGTGATACACAATATTCCCTGTAAGACCCACTCTGTCCTGAATTTGCCTCTAGTAAGTATCCAATAGCTTGACTCTCTTGGTGGGCAGTTCTTAGGAGTCATGGATGAAGGAATTTATATCTGGACTTTGGGTTTGACCCACAATGGAAGGATTCATTCCCAGAGGCTTTTTGTGAACCTGTTATCAAAGTTGTACTCACGTGTCCTAAGCAGTGTGAAAGGAGTCAAATTCCCCTCTGCATGTTCTTATAGGAGTACTTTCTCTTCTGTTTATTGTCTACTCTGGTTTAAAAGACACTCACAAATATGGGAACTTAAAGAAAACTTCCTCATACAGGCCTTTAGTTCTCCTTTGTAAAAGAATGGGGAGAAGTACATTCTTGACCATCTTTCTCACCTCTAGTCCTCATCTAATTTCCAAACACTGGGACTAGGAGGAAAATCTGAATTTGTTTGCATTCACAAGGCCTATGTCTAAAGAGTCAGGGAGTTAGTGGCTGCTGTTGGAGGAATGGGATGACACAGACATCCCTGAGGACAGTGGGGGAATCTGAACTGGAAACCAGTGCTTGGGATCCTAGACCTATTCCTCATTGCAGAGGTGAGGTGATGGAGGACAGAAGACAGGAGGGCAGACAAGAGAAGAATGGAGAGCTTTGACTTTGGGCTACAGAACACCAGGAGCAGCAGCAACTCAAGTTCTCACCTTGACTTAACTCTACCTTTCCTTTTTCCAAGGTCGCATCATCACTACCACTGCTCTTGTCCATGCTGAAGGCAACTTTATGGACACTGAGGATGAGGACGAGGACAATGGGAACAGAAATGTGAAAGTAATTTTTTCCTATGTGTCTCTTTTTCATACCATCTTATTTATAAACTCTTTGTCGCTCTCCCATGTTTCCTCTATCCCACTTTGTATGACTTTTCGGAAGGGACTTTTCTCATACACATCTTAGAAGTCCTTAGACCTTCAATGACTGGGAAATCTCTCTGCACCAAATTTCTTAGTCTTGCCCTGGTTTCCGACCACAGACAGCACCACTGATTCATGCTGGGCAACGCTGAGCATGCTTGAATGTATCCTTCCTTTCATATGTCAAGATTACCCAGTTAGAATGCAATTCTCCCAAAAGGAACTGGTTCCAGAGATCCTGTCCTGATTTATAATGTGAGCTCAAGGCAGCAAAAGGAGACAAGGAAGGATAGAAATAGGAAATGTGAGTGTGGACAGAATGAGAGGGAGAGCAGTTGTCAAATAAGAGCATATATTCTCCACTGCTTCCCTCACTTTCTTGCAGTTTATGCAATCCAGCAGAAGCAAGGAGAGCACTGAATTGGCCACTATTGCATGTGTCCAAGACCATGCAAGGGGAGGTAAAATTAGGGTTAAAATCAGTGCAGGAAGCTGTCTGAGGATGAAGCTGCAGAGGAGGTAGAACTGGAGGAGCAGGGTCCTTGTTCTAACCTGTGTCAGCACACCTGCTGCCCCTCAGGGGGCCCAGATGTGTGCTACTTAAACTTCACACCCAACTTCCCTGGAGAACCCTTTCTTCTCCCTTATGTTCACTCTCTAGGGAGCTGTTTCAGAAGGTTCTGAAGGTAAATGGGAAGTTGCTCTTGGAGGGCATTCATAGACATTGTCTGCTCATAGACAACACCCTTTGCTGTGGGCAGCAGACCAGTCTTAGTTTTCCTTAACCAGATCCCAGGGGAGATCAGTGCCCAAAGTCACCTTGCACAACCTGAGGAAAACTGTGGTCCTTGCCACTGTTTCTGTGGCCAGAAACTCCTCCCATGTGACCCTGCACCTGGTTCTGTGTTGCAGATTGCTACAGGGACACCTGAGCCGACAGTGATTTCTGATCCTGGAGTTCCAGCTTCTGAGGTTAAACTTGCAGTGCAGAGAAACTGCAACTAGCTGGCAGGAGGTGAAGCAGCAGATCTTTTGTGCTTTCTCCCTCCCACTGACATAATGGTCTACTTTGTATAAACCGTACAGATTTATGTTTAGTTTGTTAAATAAGTTTAATGTTGGTATTTAATGTTTGATGTTGGTATTTAATTTATATTAAATTCTATTTACTTGGTAACAATTGCTTTTAAACTCATTCTATAACATAAAACACATCACAGGAAACACTGTAAATACAGGTAGATGTCCTGAGGTAGACGTGAATGAATTACATAGAAGTTACCCTAGTGACTCCCCATCACATCACTCCTCTCCTCCCATAACACTCATTTTCCTATATTTTCTTCTTTTTTAGGATGGTATTATAACCATTCATTAAAATAATGCTATGGGTTAATAGAAACAGCAAAGAAATAAAGAATTAAGTTGCAAGTGATATAAAATCCCAAGTAAAATCCAATATTTTGTTCATCCATTCATTCATTACAAAATTCCAAGACAAGACACCCAATATAATAATGTACTGCAAAGCAAAAGGCAAGTTTCTCTTATCAAAACTGAGGTTTCTCATTTTATATCCTTTTCTCAATCATGAAAAGAATTCTTTTTCAAGGTTATATAACATACATATATAATTAGATAGAAACTTACACTATAAACTTGTAACAGTGCTGCAAATACATTATTTTACATGTTTCTCATAAGCAATATGTTGGTTATGTTACATATATAGCATGAAAACTATTAAAATAATAAAAACTAGACAAAAAAGCATGTCAGCTCCATGGTAACATACCAGGGACCCTCCAGTCTATCCATGATAAAAATTAAATAATAGTGTCTAAAAAATAATATCTTAAATACAATTAATAAGAAATAAATTCAATAAAGAATTGAAATACCACAGCATTCAGTTTTCAAAATTCATGCATCTTTTCAGTTGATCCAATATTTTTTCAACTGTTTTCAAAATTTGTTCAGAGCCAATTGTACTCACAAATGTCACGCATCTGTTACTTCACACATTTACTTTCCCCATAAAAGATGTTTGACCAATATCAAAAAAGTTCATGTCTTTTGAGATGAAGCTGGATCAAATGCTGGCATCATTTTGAACTGTTACAAGTGTTTCTGTGTCACAAATTTATTCAACCAAGCAAACAAGATGGAAATCATAATGACACAGCTTGTATTGAAATAAATCAAAACAATGGCACATGTAACCCAAGAGCAGTGGCACATTAAAGCAAGACTAGCGGATACAAGCAACAACTGTCAGCTGCATAGTAAATAAACTGAAAAAGGTTCCAAGTGAGACAAGACCAGGGAGAGGTCACGGTGAAGGTGCCAGCTGGGTTTCCAACTGACCACTGTTCTACAAAGTGGAAATTAAAAAAGAAAAAATTTGTATTTGTGAAAAACTTTGCCTAGGTATACTATTATCTCCAGTAGAAAAATATAAAAATAAAACAAAAAGCAAACAAACAAAAAAAATGCATTCCACTTCTCTGAATAGAAAAAAGCACTGGTTCTGTCTGTCAGCTACTGTTGACTCACACAGAATTGTTGTGTCAGATTTCTTTGGTTTGACACTGAGGATTGTTAAAACCAAAAGTTGTCAAATGTGATGTGTTTTTTGAAAATAATTTGTCAGATATTAGAACAGCTATCATTATTTTTCACAGTATCAAATTTGACAAATTTGCATCAAGGTAATGTAGCACAAATCATGTATTTCAAACCCTCAACCCATTTGCTTCCCTCATATCTTCTTTCACATACTGGGTGACTGAGTCACATGCAATAACTTCTATTCAGAGGAGGAGCTGATCTTACCAGGTACTTCACTAAATGAACATAAATGAAAATAAGGCACTTTCTGTTCTTTCGACTTGTTTCAAACTTTCAAAAAAAAAAACACAAAAGTATGCCTTTGGTCCTTCGTTTTTGACAACCTCAAGAAAATATCATTTAATGAAATAAATGTTTTTTTTTGTTGTTTCAAAACACTTGAAGATATAAAGTGCTACATTGCACACACACACACACACACACATATATATACATATATACATATACACACACACAAACACACACAAACATATTTTGCACCAGCAACCTTGTGTAGAAAAAGTATTTTTGTTCATTTGTTTCAATGAACTACAATTTTATCTGCATTTCCATTATAGGAATACAGCAAATAGGCAGGTATGGATTTTACATCCTTTACAATTGTCCTCTATAAAAGGGATTTGTATAAATGGTTGAACAGTTTGCCCTATAACGTGACACACAATTGATGGACATTGTTCTCAAATTGCATTAAGGAGGTATAAAATAAAGGTTCTACAATATTAGCTCAGATATTCATCTTTTTACAAACACTGTTGCAGTTTTGTTCTTTGCATTACTTTTCAAATCCCCTTAAGTTTTTCTCTCAGGGCACAATGTCCTAATACTTCAAACCTGACAGGCAATATTTCAAAAGTTGCATCTTCTGCCCTTTGGGGGCACTGTAGTGACTGAACATCATATCAAACTTTGGGTCCTCTTTGAATCACTTCACCAGGGATTACCTGACTGAAGAAGGTTCATGCATGGTGCATCATCACACAGTTCATTCAGATAGAGTGACTTCCCAATGAGAAGAAAAGTTTCCTAGAATTCTCTTACAGTAAATGCCTCCTGTTACTGAGTAGTTAAGTGTCATATGTCTCCCTTGTTAACATTCACATGGAGTGAGACATTGAAAGATGATCAGTGCTGTGGGATGATTTGGGCATGGGGAGCTGAATTACAGGAAAACATTATCTTTGTCTTTTGTTTGGTTAGATGGTAAGGCAAATAGACAAGTGAATCAGCTCTCAGCACTGACCACAGGCAAGCAATGGCCACTGTTCAGCAGGCAAGTGTGGTCAGGTCATCACAGGGTGAATTGTTCAGTGATCAGAAGTTCACAGGTTAGTTGCCAGTGGCAGCTCAAACTTTGGTCACAATCCTTTGGTAATGATAGACATAAATGTGTTGCCTCTGAACTTCAGTAGCCACTGCACCTAATACAACTTTTGGTTCAACAGGGTAGTCAAGGATTGATGCAGCTGGTGTCGACATGTAAGGATATTGGTAGGATGTGTAGATCAACCCAAGCTCAGTCCCTGGAGGGATTATAGCAGCAGTTGGATGAGGAGTTCCATTTAGCATATCAGTCATCTGTATTTGTCTGATCAAAGGCATAATGGTAGGACCAGCTGTGGGGAGGACAGGCCTAGGCCTAGTTATGATCCTAGAAGCAGCCTGGGCTGTTGTTGAAAGAGAAAAGTCCAGGGCTGGTGATTTAATGTTGGCATCTCTCTAGGTGTCATTTGGAATCCCCATCTCCATCAGCTGCATCTTCTTCAGGCTGTCTTTTCCTCTCGTTGCAGGTACCAGTAGTTTCTTCACTTCTTCAACTGCTCTCCTCAGTTTTATTTCTGCTCTGCTCTGAGCATCTTCCACAGTGATTCGCACATGGAAATCTTCATTCTGATGCTCCCAGTTGGGTTTGCTCTATTTTGCTCCTCCTCCTTTTTATGTGTCATTGAGCCCCTGGCTGGTAGCATTATTATATATCCAGTTTCTGCTCAAGCTGCTTAGCTATAAGTCCTCTGGGTCCCAAGATCTTCCCTGTGCTAATTTCTTCTTCCAGCAGCTTCTAGAAGTGTTTGGAGATTCTGAAGAATTTGGACAGGTTGCTAAAGTTCTTTTTGTCATTCATTATCTCCATCATCAAGTAATCTTGTATTACCATTTCTCCAATCACAATGACCTAATTCCAGGCTCTGCAGCTCATTGAGCCCAGCACCTTGGGGCTGGTGCCCGAGTGAAGGAATGGGCTAGAGTGAGCCCTGGCCAGTGGCCTCTCTTGAGCCAACATCCTTCTCCGTGATTGCCAGCATATATATGTGACACTGAAAATTGTAAAATGGGTATGTATTCTGAGGTGAGAGTGTGTGACCATATGTCACAGTGGTATGCTAATAGAAGAATTTGTGATAGGACTCAAAAGCTGCTGTTTAGGTCAAGACCCCTAGCAAGTCCCAGTGTAGATCATGGGAGTTTGGGAACAGTAGTGTCCCCTACTGTACAGAATTACACACCTTTTGAAAATCAGCTCATGGTACAAACCCAGGTACTTGTAGCTACACAATAACATCAGTAATCACTTGAACATGAGGCCAGAACTGTGTGATTGACCAGTCATGAGGTTAGACAGCTCAGCAGTGGACACTGCATGGTGGATATTTTGCATCTTGGAAGGAGCCAGAGCAGGGCTCAGTCTCAGTACTCTGCATTGGTAGGTGGTCCTGCCCCATGTCTCCAATTTTCCACTATCAGACACTCACCCTAACCCTAAACATCTTAGTTCTCAAACTATTCTTCTATGAGGAATAACAGACTTACAAAAATGTTAAGAATAAGACACAAAGAAAAAAAAAACACAAACTAAAAGGAAAAGAAGAACTAAATACAATTCTAAATAAGTATAAATGTCCAGGAGCCAAGCAGGTCACAAAAGAAGACTGAATAGAAAATACTAACAAGTAAAAAAAGGAAAAATAAAAAAAATTAAAAACAATAGAGCATGTGTCTTAATATTTAGGGAATTGCTCCCATCGGAGGTCCGAATATTCTTCTCGGTTTTGCTAGTTGTGGTTGCTGAAGTGACAGGTGGTCCCACAACCCCTGCCCTTTGGGGCAGGGTTCTGGTTAAGATTACAAGCTCTTCCACGGATTTATCTGAAGGTTTTTAACTGGTGCAGCTCCCTGGCTGAGCAGATGCTGGGCCTTGCTGGAAGACTGTCCCTGAGGGAAAACCCCTGGGTTTCACTCATGCAGAGGAGGGGTTAATTCTTGTTCCCCTCATGCTCACATAATCTATGTGTTTTCACTACTTTAGGGTTCAGACTCCAAACTATGAATTCCTTCCCACACTTTCATGTTCTCCATCAGGCTCCTTTTTACAACTTATTTTCACGCAGCCCATTTTATAAGAGGTTGTTCTTGGCGAAGGTAGTCAAGTGCGTTTTCCTGACCACTTTCCCCCTACATAAACCTCATTCCACATTTTTTATTTTCTTCTGGTCTCTTAGACACACACTGTGCCGTGTGTTGTGGGTTTGTCTAATGTGTTCTTAGGGCAGGGAGAGCTGTTGGGAACTCAGGCCCCCCAGTTGCCCTTTATGTGTGCTGGAGGTATAAGGTGATTCCTTCCTCCAATTTCCTTCTATAGCCAGGAGAGACAGGACATGTGTTCTCCTCCCTTTTCCTTCTGCACAATATTGTTGCACAAGATATGCTTCAGCTTCTTTGTGCAGTGACTACACACCCCTCAGATCCCCCAAAACTGGGGTTCTTTAACTGAAGTGCTGCTTCACAATTTTAGCCAGAGGAGAGTTGCCAGGAGCAGCAGCCTTGGGAATCTCTGTTAATTTGTTCCTTCCAACCGTGTGATTCCCCAATCTGTTTTCAATGTTCAGAGTTATTTCCCAGAAAAGATCACCTCTCTCACCATTTCAAGGAGCTATGTAAATGAGATGATAGTTTCATGACATGGAGTGACCAGGAAAGCAACCTTTCATAATCCACCATTTGTCCCAATCTCCAGTTTACAAACTTCTGATGATAATATCTTGAAGTCAGCTGTCATGGGCACATTTGTGACCCAAAGGTCCATCATATGTTGAAAGTCTGATGTTCAGTCTCAGTGCTCTTTGCAGATGGCAGAACTCATATGTGGTAGGGCCTAATGAAAAGAAGTTAGGCCATTGGGGTCCTGTTTTATAAGGAAATATTGAGACGTCTCTTCCTTTGGCCACCATGAAGTGAGCAGTTTACTCCACCACTGGCTCCCATTATGATGTGTTGCCTTGCCATGGGCTCTAAAGCAATGAGCCAACTGATCATGAAATGAAAACTCCCAAACTGTGAGCTAAAATAAACCTTTTAACCTAACCACATCATCTCATTTATTTGTTGTAACAATGAACAACTGACTAACAAATCAGCTTTGGAAAATGCAGGAGGGTGCAGTGCATATCATGATTAAGATAGGGGGAAGAAGAGTGATAGTATTCGGGGGCACCCTGTACCCTCTATTCTTCACTTCTTGCAAGGAGTCCCTTCTCTAACTGTGTAAAGTCTCAGGTCTACAGCAGGATTGTAAAATTAATTTCAAGAACAACTTCTATTTGTGACTGTGTCTTGCACCTTCCTAGAATCCCTGAGAGAGAAGCAAGTGAAGAAGCTAAGCTTAGGAAATGCGAAGAGGTTGTCCAAGCCTCTTCTGGTAAGCTGAGATCTCTAGATCTGTGGGGGTTGAACTCTTGGGGTTCTTGAGTCTTTGAAAATTTGTGGAAGATGCTAGAACTGCTCTCTAGAAAAATTCATTGAATACTACATGACTGACACACAATTGCAGAGACCCTATATTCCAGCTTGACAATACTATACCTGTAACATGGAAGGGACCAACTCTACTACTCAACACTATATTTAGCATCAACTGGTTTGAGGTCTAGCACAGATTGCATGGTTCATGAATAGTTCTTGATCAAATGTGTCAGTGGTCCAGGACTCAATACCAGGCTTGTCTGGCCAACCATCTTCACATTCGTCCAGGGAACCCCAACTTGGGAAACTCTCTGCAAAACATAAACTGACTGTGAAGTCACCTATTCCTGATAAAGTCCCTGAGACTCGAATCTAGGTGACAGTTTGACCTTTCTCTTTCTATAACACTTGCCCCTACCTGGTATGGGTAGCATTCAAGGTCTATCACAGACCAATGACCAGGAGTTCTCGGTCCCTGACAGACATACTATGATTCTTCGCTACTTGGAACATCCCCTATGTGGGCCAAGCTCTGTGACTCCTGAGATGCTCACAGACACCTGGTGGCCTGGAGGCAGGTGATACAGCTGCCAGTGGGCAGAGCAGGAAGCTTTGCACCACAGAGGTTAGACACAGAGATAGTGGGAGTGAATGGGCCTGATTCAATTGGAACCAGGAATCCAATGCAGGACACTAGTGTTGGACAGGGAGAAGGAACCAGGTGGGGCCTTGACAGTTTAAAGGTCACAATACCAACAGCCTTTGTGACTGTGAGTCAATTTCCAAGCTGGGATTCCTGGACCATCAGAAATTCCTAGGAAAAAATGACAAAGGGACCAGCCTGGTTCTGTAGTGAAGGATCTGTATATGAATAGGGACAGAAGTTTCTGACCATGTCTCTGGGCCTGGCCTCCACTACAGGGCCTGCCTTAAAGCAGAGAGAGGTGTTTGACTATGCACAGGCAAGTTTGGGGCAGGCGACAGGGGTTGAGTGAAGCAGTGAGGTGATGGGAGAGAAGGGACCCTGCAGAAAGAGGCAGGAACCTGGGGTTAATGCTCAGAAGGAGCTGCAGCAGGGCGGGCCAGCCTTCTGTACATGCCAGATCTCAGAGTAATGCTGGCAGCCAGGGACCTGGGGAGGCCCATTGATTTCAATTGCACCCTAGCCCAGCTCCCCTTCGGGAGACACTCACAAAGTCATTTCTATACATGAGTCCTGCAGGATGGGGCTGGCTTACCCAGCACCTATTTATCCTGTATGTGGAGACACGTCTGTTTCCCTCTGAGAACTTCATACGCTCATCACTGGCTCATGATCACCATTATCCTGCAGTAACCATTGTTCACACTGTGGACAGAGGTCAGCTCTGTCAGCTTTACTATTGGAACCAGGTCAGAGGCTCAGGAGGATGACGATGTAAACAGTAACTAAATCATTCTTTGTTTCAGTCATTCCTAAGATTCTATTATCCAGGGAAATTGCTGGCTCTATTGAGTTGGACACTCAGGTAGTTTTATCAAATAGAAGTTTATTAATCAGCACCTACAACAAGACCCCCTCACCCCGGTGTCTACCAGCCCTGCACATTATGTCATACATACTTCCTAATTCTAGGCTGTTCCTTTCCTGACCGCTCTGCTTTAAACATCTTCAGTGAACATTCTCCAGCCTAACATTACTTCTCTGAACCATAACTAAGACCCTGTCACAATGGAATTGTCTTTAATACTAAGACTTAGTGTTGTATGACTGATAGGATTTATGTGGCCTGTGGTAGTTGGCAATTCAAGTCAATAAAAATGTATTGCTCAGATTCCAGTGGAATCAGGGGAGCTTGGGGAGGCCCAGTGACCTGCCTGCCCAGGTTAGAAATATGAGGGTAGGGGCAGGAATGGAAACTTCCACCCCAGGAGGCAGGCCCTCTCCTGCCGGTATGAGGACAGGGATGGATGGTGGGAATCAGAGTGGTGGCAGGTTCCACTCTCAATTCCTTGTCTGCCTGTGTCACTTTGAGCTTTACCATTGCTGCACCACAACTCATAGTAGTAGTCAGCATCACCTATGGCCCTGGACATCACTGATGGTACAGGTCACCATGGTCCCTGATTTGGTGCAGTAGAATCAATGAGGAATCCCTGCAGGCTAGTTGTTATTATTATAGATGACCAATTCAGGGACCTGAGCTGGTTTCTCTGGTACCAGTGCACTTTACATCTTCTAACTCTGTTTCCCTCACAGGTGACACTGGCCAACTCTCCTGGGGCCACCAACAGACTGTGGCTGACTAGGATGAAGAATGTCATGGCTCCTGCAAGGCAGAAAAGGAAGCAGTAGGCTTCAAGGTGAAGGATCCTTCTAGGATATCCTTCCTACCTGGCATGGATGAGTTTCAGGATTCCTTGTGCTGACAGGGTGCCCTCTCCCATTGATCCCAGTTCCAGTGCTCCATGAGATAGGGTGGAGAATGAAGCCTACAACAAACAAAAATACTACCCCTCTCCTGGTAGCTATAATCCTTCCGGCTCACACAAGCCAGTGAGCACAGAGTGGGGACTTCAGGGACATGCTGAGGTTAGAGGCAGGACCAGGCATGTAAAGGAGCACTGTTCTGCACTGGTGGTTGGGAGCCCTGGGGCAGCTCCTGTGCAGGGAGCAAGGCAGTCAAGGAGGAGGGAGGTCCAGGCTTATGGGGAGGTACCCCTGAGGCTGAATCTTGAAGCACAGGCTGACCAGGCTTCTACCCAGGATTCATTTATCCCCTAGCTGGAGAGACCTGAGAGTTATGCAGAGAAGCCTGAGATCACAGAAGCAGATAAGGGAGGTTTGTGGGGTTCAGCCAGACTCCAACCCAGAGATTCGGAGAGGAAATATGTGGCACTGTGAACTAATGTCAACCCACAAGGTGGTGACCCTCCCTCCCCTTCTAGTTACATAGTCTGGGTAACATCTCTGCCCACACTGTGTTTGGTTTTTGCTTCTGGACTGATGAGGCCATTCAGAACTCAAGAGTCAAATATGGCTGAATTTTCTGAACCCAGTCTATAGGAGACAGAGGCTTAGATGTGTGTCCTGCCCCAGGTCATGATTCTTGGGCTGCATGGTGGAAGTAAACTTCTTCCCTGAACCAAGTGTCTGAAAATCTTAAAGGTCCAGTGAGGAGCTGTAACTCTTTTCCTTGCAGCCACACCTCAGGCAGATCTTGGTTGCTGTGCCTTCCATCTCCAGCATGTTTTGGGCAGATTCCACGCTGTGCTTCTATACTGCCTGGTAGTTGCAGAATTTCAGTACAAATGGTGATCTTGGGGGAAATGAAGAACCTGGGTCCCTGCCACATTAACAGACACATTCTGTTAGAGCTGGAAGTGAGAGATCAGGAGAGTAAAAATCTGTATGACAGTATTAAGGAGGATGACGTGAAAAAAGACACCTTTTCTTTCAGAAAATCCTCCTGCATGTTTGAATCTCCGTGAAACCCAGACTCCTCCTAGCCCCAGGGGCTCTGTCAGGTGGTCTCTGCTGCCCTCTGGTAGATGCTTCACACCAGCTGCTGGAGGCTCAGAGGGGTCTGTATAAAATCAGTACATATTGCTCAAGACCATACGACCTTGATCCATGGCTTGCTGTCCATACAGAAGAAATTTCTTTTTACTACCTGACCCTTATATGTGTCAAGGGGAGGAAACAAGGGTGAAGTTTACACTGGAAATATGAACACTTCAGTTTAGAGGAGAAGGATCCAGCCCTACCTGAGGTAGCACAACACCTTTTCAGGAGTGGTGGGTGATCATTTAAGTGGTCCCAAGGCCTCTTGCTGAGTGTCACAGGACTCGAGGACTCATCTTCCTGGTGCCAGTGGCAGGTGCAGAGTCAATGTGGGACTGTGGTGGCTACAGAACCACAGGCACAGACAGGAGACCATCTTCCACCAAGGGTGATTCAGGCTCACTGTGGTCTGGACCACAGTGTTCCATCTTGTTCCAAACTGGGAGTCAGCATGGACAGGAGACTCCCTGTTCTCTCAGGAGTTTCCATCTCCTGGGTGGGTCTGGGTTAGACACACTTGCTGGACAGTCTCAGCAGACTATCCTACAAGCTTCTACCTGTGCATTATCCTGTCTATTGAAAATCCAGGCTTATTCATCAGGTCCCAGTTGTCCAGCATTAGCCATGGAATAAGGTGCAAGATAATGGACTGGCACACAGTCTTCTTGAGTTCTTCTCAGTGAGTATTTGTACTTGTGAAGGAAAGAACAAACTGTTTTTGCAACATTTCCCCACTTAAACCTGGGTGTGATGGCTTCATCTGCAACACAGTCTCAGGGGATCAGAGGAGAGGAAAGTTAAGATGGTAATAATGGTGAAAGAGAAATAGAATGTTCCAGATCCCACATAAAGAATTAGTGAATATTGGAAAATATTACCCATCATACCTCAGAAGCATTTTTCAGGGAAAAATTATCCTGCATCGGCTCATATCTATATTATCTGTGCATGTGTTGTTGCACTAGAGAACAATTTCAAGCCTATTAGGGAAATAATTGAGAGAAATAAATCAAACAAGGGGAAATGCAGATAATTAATACAGTGATTAGAAACGATTCACAGGATGGGTGGGTGATATTGTGGCACTATCTCTGCACAGGTGCCTCTGGAAATGCCATCAGGTCTGGAAGAGATACAGGTGATAGCATTGTGTGGGCACAGCCTTGTCAGTGCCCTGTGGATGGACTCTGAGTGTGTGACGATGTGAGAGTGGGAAACTCAGGGACCAGGACTCAAAACTTTTTCCAGAACAAGATAATCTTTTTCCTACATGAAGACCTTTCATGGCAGGAGAGATGTGTATTAAGGGCAGGTGATGTATAATTTCCTGGTAGTATTGGAGTTCATGGATAGAGGCCTAGCACATTTAGGAACTTCCAGGTTGTTGTTCTGGGCAGGAGAGGTGGAATGGTGCATTCAGATTAGAGCCCTGTGCCTTCCCATTTACCTGGGAATGAATAACCAGGAGGTGGTTATTGGTCCTCCCTCTCTACCTTGTACCCACCTTGCATCCAGGTGGGGAATTTGTAGCCAGTGCCTCCTGTCCTGAGAACGCTGTCAATATCTTCTAGTGTTTAGTGAGTGAACTGCACTGTTTTCCCTGAAGTCCCCAAGGTAGTTGAAGTGTGAGTACAGAATTTGGGAAGCACAGTTCAAAAGGATGGGACTGAAAGAGGAAGTGACTATCCCAGGACCACTCAGAAAGGAAGAGAGAAGAGCAGATCCAGGAAGGTCATAGACCTGCATTCTTTACCTACTCTAGATTCACTGGATCAGCCTGGGCTGGAGAGCAATATGGGATAAAATCCTCAGCCAAAATATTGGGCTTCTCATGTGGAGGGGAACTCACTGTGGTTCTTTCAGCTGCCTGTGGGAGAGTGGTGCGTCTGCACCTTACCTGGTGTTGGGCAGGCATCTGGAAAGCTGACCAGCACCATTTGGGGCTGACCAGAATCCTCCAAAACTAAAGATCCAGATCAGAAGACTCTAGAATCATCATTTTATGAAAATTTACCCCAGATGATTCTTTGAACTGTCAAATAAGGTCTTATGCATCGGTGCCATTATCAGGAGACAGCTCACGGTGCATTAGTATAAAAAGTAAACTGAGTGGGGCTGGGGTTGTGGCTCAGTGGTAGAGCACTCACCTAGCATGGGTTCCATCCTTAGCACCACATAAAACTAAATAAATGTATTGTGTTCAACTACGACTAACATATATATATATATATATATATATATATATATATATATATTTGATACAAGTATCCCACTCCTGAGTCCATACCCAAAGGACTTAATATCAGCATACTACAGTGATGCAGCCACATCAATGTTTATAGCAGTTCAACTCACAATAACTAACAATGGAACCAACCTAGGTGTCCTTCACCAGATGAATGGATAAAGAAAATGTGGTATGTATACATAGTGGAATATTACTCAGCCTTAATGAAGAATGAAATTATGGTATTTACTTGGTAAATAGATGGAGCTAGAGAATATCATGCTAAGTGAATAAACCAGTCCCAAGAAACAAAGGCCGAATATTTTTGCTGATATGAGAATGCTATTTCAAAATGGTGTTGCGGCTAGGGAAGAATAGAGTTGCTTTGGATTAGGCAGTGGTGTGTGAAGGAAGGGCAGGGGTATAGAGGCAGGAAGGACAGTAGAATGAATTGAACATTATTACCCTATGTGCATGTATGACTACATGAACAATGTGATTCTACATCATGTACAACCAGAAAAATGAGAAGTTATACTCCATTTATATATGAGTTAAATTGCATTCTACTGTGATAGACAACTTATTAGGACAAATGAAAAAGTAAACTATACATTCAAAACTATAGTAATCATTGTCAATAGTAGTTTGTGCTTTAATTGATATGTATTTTGATTTTTCCTCTATTGTCTACTGAAGAGACATGCTTTCAGCTGTCTGAGGAAGAGACCGCACGCAGGAGGATGTGCCCACTTGCTGGCGCCTGATGCCTCCTCCCCCACCCTCACCTGTGCATGGTCCCCTGGCTGCGCTTGCACCGTGGCCCCAGCAATCTCTCCCATGAGGCATAGGACAACAGAGCAAGCGGGAACTACAGGCACCTGGGAGCACCACACTAGGGTGCCACTCTCACCTCACTTCCACTCCTAGTGGTGGTGGCTTGCTGTTTTCTCCATTCTCACAGTGTCAGGCGGAGCTGGTGTTGGCACCAAGTTGTCTACTTGGGGAGAGAGGCAAGCAAGGAAGCAAGCAAGGAAGCACCTCTGAGAAAAATAAAGAAGTTGTTCATTCCCAGTCTGCCTCCGATTCTTTCCCATGGTCTCTTTGCTGCAGGCGGCAACAGTCTACCAATTACACAAATTAGAAATCAGCTTCTATTTCAACAGTCTACCAATTACACAAATTAGAAATCAGCTTCTATTCACATCAGGAGGGTATACATACAGGCTATGGTTTTGTCTTTTTAATAAATTATATACATTGTATATATGCATTAGATATGTATATATATCCAGATCAGACTCTAGAATTGTCATTTTTATGAATGTGTGTATATATACATACACACACACATATGTCTATGGAGATTAATATATATATTCTGCATACCCTAAAGGTAAACTTCCTAAAACTGTATATCCCAGGTGCTATGAATAATCCAGCTTAGGATATAATATTATTAGTGTTTCCAAAGATATTTTCTTCTGAAGGACAAATCTCTGCAAGACCTTGCAAATTAACAGAAGCATACACTAGTGCTAGTGTTTTTATCTCCTTCATGGATCTGTCTTTGCATAAAGGAGACTTTGCACCCTTCGGCTTGGTGAACACACTGCCTGCTGTGCCAAATCTGCAGGACAGAACTGATCCTTTCAATGAAAACCAAGAGTCTGTTTCTGTGCTGTACAGAGTTAATTTTGGTCAGACATGAGAGGCTTATGAGCATGTCTCATTGGGCATGAGGATGAGGTGTTTTTGGTCTTCACTCACACTGGAGAGACATGTGAGCACTTCCTGAGCACATGGGCAGTTGGAAGATCTTGTTCTCAGACACCCAGAGCAGGTCTTGGCACATCAGAGCATCTCATTCCTGGGTCTTTATCTCACTGGGCTCACAATCCTTCATGTTCCTTGAAGACAAAGTCTACAGGGATGAAAGGTCAGAGAATGGGTTCCTTTCTTGTTATAATCTATATTGAAATCAATGGAGATAGTGTGAGTGTCTAATGAAGGAAAGGGTTCTCTGGGGAGATTTTTCATCTGGGAACCTGTGAACTAGTCTCTACAGGACTGAATGGATATGACAAGATTTTAATTTAAAATCCAGCTAATTCTTCAGGAAAATCATGTTTCTAGTGGTATCTACAGGCCTCTTGGGTGCACTGACATAGCAACTGAGTGAAAAAAAAAGGACCAAGGTTATGGTGATTGCTGAGTAAGAATGAAAGTGAAAGTCTGGCCTGGGTGGGGAGGTTTCTGTCCCACGTGCCCATCTGTGTCACTGTGAGCTCCCCATGTCATGTGCTGTGGGCACCAAAAACGTCAGTCTTGTCCCTGACCTGGGTTCCATTGGTGATTCAGGGTGATTGTGTTTCCTCAATCAGAGTCAGAGAAGCAGTCATAGTTGTGTGTGGAATGTTTGCTATGATCACAGATGACAAGCACAGGGGACTGGCCTAACATTTGCTACTGCCATTATGGATATTTAATCCCCAGTTTATTTTCTGAGTATGTGATCCTGTCTCAGGGTTTTCAAAATAGATGATGGCTGAGTCAGCTTGTAGGAGGCCACGTTGCATATAAGAGAAGAAGAGGTCAGACTCAAGATGAAGTTGCCTTCTAGCAGGTACACTGCCTGCCTGCTCCAGGGATTTCCTGAGCCCTCAAAGCACCCATCCCATCAAAATCAGTCACAGGGGTCCATGAACATGGCAGGAAGGTGCAGACTTTGAACACCTAAGCAAATCTGCTCTCCTTTCATGGCACCTGTTGCCTCTCATGCCCTTATAAGACAGTGAGCAGGTAGGTGGCAGGAAGCTATCCCACACAGCCAGGAGGCCGGGGCAGAGGTCATAACTGAGCAACCGCACCTGACCCCTGCACCTAGTCTGTGCCATCACTGGTTGGTCGCAGTCATGGAGCGAGCTGGTGGGTGAGTCATGCTGCCTACATGGTGGAGATAGGCAGTAGGCAGCTAATCCTCCCAGTAGCAGGCCGAGGACAGACAACAAAACTGAGCGACCCTGCCTGACCCCTGCACCTAGGTTGGTGCCATCACTGGTTGGTCGCAGTCATGGAGCGAGCTGGTGGGTGAGTCAGGCCTCTCGAATCGCAGAGGTAACAAGTGGTAACCCAACCCGCCTGCCTTGCTGAGCTGGGCGGCCAGTAGGCAACCCGCCCAACCACCAGGACAAAGACAGACCCCATCACTGAACAATTCCGCCCGACCACCACGCCAAGGTTTGTGGCCATCATGGAGTTAGCCAGAGGCTTCTTTATAGGCTGGTGCAGGCATTTTTAATTACCTCTGAGGGTGGACCCATCAACACTGGAAGGGCAACTCCTTTCCTGAGACACCTAAAGCAGGCTGGAGGAGCTTTGACAAGACCCAGGAGCCAAGAAGAGGAGGTATTGAAAAACTCAGGACCAACTCAGAGCCACCCAAGAATATACCACATCTGAAGGCCACTGCCCCTAGAAGGCCAGCTTCCTAGTGGACACCACATTATCAAGTTTCTCCAAGACTTCAGGCTACTTAAGTCTAAGAGGTGAGTTATTGGAAATCTACAGAGACAATAATAGTCGATAGAGGAAATCTGCAATATCCCAGAGTTTCACTATCAGAGTGGTAGTTACCTGAACAATATGAGAAAACAAGGGAAGAAAATGTCCCAAACAAACCTAGATGGTATATCAATAAAATCCAATGACAGTATGGCAGAAGAAATGACAGAAAGGGAGTTCAGAATGTACATACTCAAAACAATCAGAGAAGCAAACGAGGAAATGAAAGAGCAAATGCAGGCATTGAAGGATGAGATGAAAGGGAAAATGCAGCCATTGAATGATCACACCAATCGACAGTTAAAAGAGTAAATACAGGAAGCAAAAGATCATTTCAATAAAGAGTTACAGATATTGAAAAATAAAAAACAAACAGAAATCCTTGAAATGAAGGAAACAATAACCCAAATTAAAACTCGATAGAAAGCATAAGCAATAGGATAGAACACCTGGAAGACAGAATCTCAGATATTGAAGACAAAATATTTAATCTCGAAAACACAGTTGACCAAACAGAGAAGACATTAAGAAATCATGAACAGAATCTACAAAAATTATGGGATATCATGAAAAGACCAAATTTAAGAATCATCAGGATTGAGGAAGGCTTAGAGAAACAAACCAAAGGAATGAACAATCTATTCAATGAAATAATATCAGAAAATTTCCCAAATCTGAAGAATGAAATGGAAAATCAAGTACAAGAGGCTTACAGGACTCCAAATACAGAAAATTACCATAGACCCACACCAAGGTATATTATAATGAAAATACCTAACACAAAAAATAAAGACAGAATTTTAAAGGCTGCGAAACAAAAGAATCAAATTACATTCAGGGGGAAACCAATACGGATATCAGCAGATTTTCAATCCAGACCCTAAAATCTAGAAGGGGCTGGAACAACATTTTTCAAGCTCTGAAAGAAATTGGATGCAAACCAAGAATCTTATACCCAGCAAAACTTACCTTCAGATTTGACAATGAAATAAAATCCTTCCATGATAAAGAAAAGCTAAAAGAATTTACAAAAAGAAAGCTGACATTACAGAACATTCTCAGCAAAATATTCCATGAGGAAGAGATGAAAACGATATAAATCAGCAAAGGGAGGAACTACCCTAAAGGAACAACCAAATAAAGAGAAATAAAGTTGTGTCAAAAAAAAATAAGCCAAATGACCAGGAATACAAATCATATCTCAATAATATCCCTGAATGTTAATGGACTGAATTCATCAATCAAAATACATAGAATGGCAGATTGGATTAAGAAGAAATATTCAGCACTTTGCTGCCTGCAAGAGATTCATCTCATAGAAAGAGATACCCACAGACTAAAGGTGTAAGGATGGGAAAAAACATACCATGCACATGGACACAGCAAAAAAGCTGAGAATCCATCCTCATATCAGAAAATGTGGACTTAGGGCCAAATTTAGTCAGAACGGATAAAGAAGGGCATTTCATACTGTTTAAGGGAAGCATAAATCAGAAAGATCTAACAATCATAAATATCTATGCCCCAAACAGTGACTCATCAATATACATCAAACAAAACCTTCTCAATGTCAGGAATCAAATAGACCACAACACAATAATACTAGGTGATTTTAACACACCTCTCTCATCACTAGACAGATCCTCCAAACAAAAATTAAACAAGGAATCCATAGATCTCAAAAACACAATCAATAATTTAGACTTAACGGTCATTTATAGAAAATACGATCCAACAAAGAGTGAATACACTTTCTTCTCAGCAGCACATGGATCCTTCTCTAAAATATACCATACATTATGCCAGAAAGCTACTGTTAGCAAATACAAGAAGATAGAGATAATACCTTGTAATCTGTCAGATCACAATGGATTGAAAGTAAAAATAAAAACAGAATAGAAAAAGAAACTACTCCAACACCTGGAGATTAAATAATATGCTATTGTACGATGAATGTATAACAGAAGATATCAGGAAGGAAATTTAAAAATTCTTAGAGTTAATGAGAAAAAAGATACAACATATCAAATTCTCTGGGACAATATGAAAGCATTTCTTAGAGGAAATTTATTTCGTGGAGTGCATTCAATAACAGAAGAAAAAAATCAACACATAAATGACCTAACACTATGGCTCAAAGCCCTAGAAAATGAAGAATAGACCAAAACCAAAAGTAGTAGAAGACAGGACATATTTAAAACAGAGCTGAATCAATGAAATTAAAACATAAGAAACAATCGAAAAATTGACAAAATAAATAGTTGGTTCTTTGAAAAAATAAACAAAATTGATAAACCCTTAGCAATACTAACAAAGAGAAGAAGAGAGAAAACCTGAATTACTAAAATTCAAAATGAACAAGGAAATATCACAACAGACACGATTGAAATACAAAACATAATTAGAACCAATTTTGCGAATTTATACTCCAACAAAATAGAACATCTCAAAGACATAAAGAGGTTTCTGGAGACATATGAATTACCTAAACTGAATGAGGACAACATACAAAATTTAAATAGATCAATTTCAAGTAATGAAATAGAAGAAGTCATCAAAAGCGTACCAACACAGAAAAGAACAGGACCAGATGGGTTTTCTCAGCTGAGTTCTGCAAAACCTTTAAAGAAGAGCTCATTCCAATACTTCTGAAAGTATTTCATGAAATAGAAGAGCAGGGAACCCTCCAAAACTCATTCTATGAAGCCAATATCACACTGCTTCCTAAACCAGACAGAGACACATTGAGGAAAGAAAATTTCAAACCAATATCCTTAATGAACATTGATGCAAAAATTCTCAAAAAATCTTAGCAAATCGCATAGAAAAATATGTGAAAAAGATAGTGCACCATGATCAAGTGAGTTTTATCCCAGGGATGCAAGGTTGGCTCATCATTTGGAACTCAATAAATGTAATTCACCATATCAATAGACTGCAAGTCAAGAATCACATGATTATTTCGATAGATGCAGAAAAAATATTTGATAAATACAGCAACCCTTCAGGCTCAAACCCTGGAAAAAATAGGGATAGTGAAAACATTACTTAACATTGTAAAGGCCATCTATGCTAAGCCCATGGCCAATATCATTCTAAATGGTGAAAAACTGAAAGCATTCTCCCTAAAACCTGGATCAAGGCAGGGATGCCCTCTTTCACCACTTCTATTCAGGATTGTCCTCGAAAATCTACCCAGAGCAATTAGACAGACCAAGGAAATTAAAGGGATATGAAGAGGAAAAGAAGAACTCAAACTGTTCCTATTTGCTGATGACAGGATTATACATTTAGAGGAACCAGAAAATTCCACCAGAAAACATTTAGAACTCATAAGTGAATTCAGTAAAGTAGCAGGATATAAGATTAATGCTCACAAATCAATTGCACCTTCATATGTAAGTGATGAATCTTCAGAAAGAGAAATTAGAAAAAAACTACCCCATTCACAATAGCTTCAAAAAATAAAATACTTGGGAATCCATCTAACAAAAGAGGTGAAATACTTCTACAATGAGAACTACAGAACACTTAAAAAGAAATTAAAGAAAACCTTAGAAGATGGAAAGATCTCCCATTTACTTGGATAGGCAGAATTAATATTGTTAAAATGGCCATACTACCAAAGGTACTATACAGATTCAATGCAATTCTAATTAAAATTCCAATGACGTATCTTACAGAATTAGAGCAAGCAATCATGAAATTCATCTGGAAGAATAAGAAACCCAGAATAGCTAAAGAAATCCTTACCAGGAAGAGCGAAGCAGGGGGTATCGCGATACCAGACTTTCAAATATACGACAAAGCAATAGTAACAAAATGGCATGGAATTGGCACCAAAATAGACAGGTAGACCAATGGTACACAATAGAGGACACAGACACATACCCAAACAAATACAAATTTCTCATAATAGACAAAAGTGCCAAAAATATGCAATGGAGATAAGATAGCCTCTTCAACAAATGGTGCTGGGAAAACTGGAAATTCATATGCAACAGAATGAAAGTAAACCCCTATCTCTCACCCTGCACAGAAATCAAGTCACCTTGAAATCAGACCAGATTCCGTGCATCTTAAACAAGAAAAGGTAGGTCCAAATTTTCAACTTGTTGGCTTAGGATCAGACTTCCTTAACTGGACTCCCATAGCACAAGAAATAAAAGCAAGAATCAATAACAGGGATAGATTCAAACTAAATAGCTTTCTCTCAGCAAAGGAAACTATCAGCAATGCGAAGAGAGAGACTAGAGAATGGGAGAAAATCTTTGCCACTCATACTTCAGAGAGAGCACTAATTTCCATAATATATAAAGAACTCATAAAACTCTACACCAAGAATGCAAATAACCCAGTCAACAAATGGGCTAAGGATATGAACAGATGCTTCACAGAAGATCTACAAGCAATCAAGAAACATATGAAAAAAAGGTCAACATCTTTAGTAATAAGAGAAATGCAAATCCAAACTACCCTAAGATTCCATCTCACCCCAATTAGAATGGCAATTATGAAGAATACAAGCAACAATAGGTATTGGAGACGATGTGGGGAAAAAGGTACATTTATACCTTGCTGGTGGGGCTGCAAATTAGTGCAGCCACTCAGGAAAGCAATGTGGAGATTCCTTAGAACATTTGGAATGGAACCACCATTTGATCCAGCCATCCCACTCCTTGCCCTATACCCAAAGGACTAAAATCAGTATACTACAGAGATATAGCCACAACAATGTTCATAGCTGCTCAATTCACAATAGCCAGATTGTGGAAACAACCTAGATGCCCCTCAATTGATGAATGGATAAGGAAACTATGGTATATATACATACCATGGAATATTTTTCAGCCATAAAGAATAATAAATTTTGGCATTTGCAGTCAAATGGATGCAGTTGGAGAATATCATGCTAAGTGATATATGCCAATCTTAAAAAACCAAATGAAAAATGATCTCACTGATAAGAGGATTATGACACATATAGGGGGTGGGAAGGGGTCAAGAATGGAGGAAGGAGGGAGTCTGTAGAGGGATAATAGGGGTAGGGGGAGAAAAAAAATAACAGAATGAATCAAAACCTATTACCATAGGTAAATGTATGATTACACAAATGGTATGCCTCTACTTCATGTAAAAACAGAAAAACAAGATGTATTCCATTTGTATACATAACAAATGAATTTAAAAAAAAAGACAGTGAGCATAGCCCCACAGCTCTCTCACTCTGCAGGTTCCCAAGCATCCTGTTTACCACAGGGAGGACTGCACTGACCTGAGAGTTACGACCAGTTTTGTACCAGGCTCAAGATTTCTGTTTGTGTGTGAGTTCCTAGGGCAGTAAGTGAGGAGGTTGAGGTGGAGATGGTTTCAGGACATGGTGTTGGCACCTCTGATTTTGCCTCTAAAGGAGCAGGCTGGGCTGGCTTCCTCCCTGGCCTTTGTACATATTTGCTTGAGGATGCTGTCTGTTATGTAAATCAGCCTAAGTTCAGGGTTGATTGGGAGCAGCACTGTTCTGTTCAGTGTAGGTTCCAGACCCAGGAACACAGAGACAGAAGGGGAGGTCTGTAGAGTCACCTCAGGCCATGGAACACTTCTTCACCTGTTGGACCCATCATCTGGGACCACAACTCCACCCTGGCCTTTGTGCTTAGAGATGAATCTATGCTCAGGAGGGCCTGGAGGGCCTTGTGTTCACCAAGTTATTGAAGCACATGCAGGTGGGAGGACTCCTGCATTACTCAGGGGCTCTGTGGCCAGTGAAGACGGCAGGAGGCTATTACTAAAATGGGTCCCTAATATGGTATGTATGCACAAAGGAAATTCATTGAGCCATAAAGAATGGAAATATGTCACTTTTAGGAAAATGGAGGGAATTGAGAGCACAGGTTAATCAAAATAAGCCTGTCTAAGAAAGTTAAGGGACATTAAGTTGGCTTTAAAATATGGACGCTAGGGATAAAATGGAATAAAAAGGGATCCTCTGAAAACAGAAAGGAGGCCACCAGTGTATAGAAAGGAATAAAGAAAGGTAGAAGATATTGGGAATGAAATTGATCAAAGTACGTTTGTGTTACAAATGTGACACAATGAAACCATATACTCTGTGTAATTATTGTGCACCAGAGAGAGAGAGAGAGAGAGAAAGAGAGAGAGAGAGAGAGGGAGAGAGAGAAGAGAGAGAGAGAGAGAGAGAGAGAGAGAGAGAGAGAGATTGAGAAATGGGTTATGGATACTAAAAGTGATAACAGTATTCTGAAATAACCAGTCACCTGAATGTGGATAACCATCAGAAACAAGGTGGGTACATTTAGGGAAAACAATTTAGTGATTGTCTTGACCTGCAGAGAGCAGTAGGATAATTCAGCGCTCTTGGAAGTAGTGGGTAGGCAGCCAACACAGGTCCCTGTTGAGTCAAATTCTGAGAAGTAATTAAGGTTGATTGAGAAGTACTGAAGGCAGTGGCTTCAATACAATCTTAACCCCAATTTGTATACCTGAGCCAGTTTTCTAATGTAGAATCCAAAAAGAGGCCCCCAAGAGAGTTCCCAGCACATCAAGGCACTGTTAAAATCCGGGTCAGCCAACAATTTTACTGCCTGTGTTTGGGCAGAGACATGTTCACTGCTTTAAAATTTTCTGTGTTCCTATCATGCTGTAAGGGCACAACGGACAGTTTCCAACTGATACCATATGACTGCAAAACCGTGTTTCCTGTCTGAACTTTTATGCACATGGTACATTGTAAGTCTTCCCCACCTCTGCTCCATCCAAATAGTAAATGACAAACATTGCATCTTGGGATGGGGAGTAGCATAGACCAGTGCCATCTTTAAATACCTAAAGGATTTGTGCTTGAGATTAAATCTCTAAGGGCTTCTCAGTATCCAGGTATATATCCTGCACAGGGGTCTGACCTGGATTCTGCTGGAAACAAGCATAATTCTAGGTGGAGTTTATGTCCAGAATAGGTGATTTTTGGCCTCCTGTCCCAGGACCACCAGCCCTGGGTGAGACTGAGTCATGTCACAGTGTCTGAAACAGAAGAAAGTGCAATGGGCCCAAGGATGAAGGACCCATTGAAGGACCCATAGCCAGGGTTCCCCCATAGAGTTTTGTCTGGGCTGAGATCAAGGTTTGGGCGGGCTGCACTCAGAGGCCTGTGTGGACTGAGTCAGGGGACAGGGTTAGCTGATCCCCTGTGCAGAGAGAAGGGCAAGCAGGGCAGGGGTCCTGGTCATGGTGCAGATGCCCCAGAGCTCTGTCTCCTGTGACAAGCAGCATGGCTGGGATTCCCCAGACCTGTCTTAGTCACTTTAAGGTCCTTCAGGGGCTGTGATTGTTTAGTGATTATGCAAATTTACTCTTCCCCTGGGGGTCCTATTGAGGCATAATGGGGAACATTCTTACCAAATGCTGTGCCAGAATAGAAGACTGAGGAGGTGTGGTACCTTAACTTCCTCTAGTTGCTTCTCTGGGCCAAAATGAGGTTTTGGCCTTCAATGCCTCTGCTCACAGTCTCCCTCTAGGAATTGAGCCCATGAACACTGTTCCATCCCTGCTTAGTTGTTGTATGTCCAGGGCCCAGATCAGCAAGCCTGTTTATATTCCTGGAACCTTTCCGGGAGTTGAGCGGGGCCCTTCTGAGAGACCAACGTCACATGGCTTAGCAGAAAGTGGACAACAGATCCACTGAGTCACATCCCTAGTTCTACTCATTTATTTACTTTCATTGACACAGGGTCTTTCTCGGTAGTTTGCTGAGGCTGACTTTGAACTTGCAATCATCCTTCCTCCTGAGCTGTTGGGATGACAGGCAAGCCCCACCATGCTGGCTCCAAGATATGTCTTAATGAAAATGTCTTAGACACAGAATGAGTTTACATTTTTTAAAGTTAGAAGGGAAAAAAATGCACATTACATTTAGCAGTAAGTAATTTTGGATTCATCTCATTTTTCAACCCACACCCTTAAAGCCAGGAAGGCCTGAGATAATATACACCAAACTTGGAAAGAAAAGAGGTGCCAACCAAGATTATCACATCTAGCAAAACTATTTCTCAGAACTGAACATGAAACAGAACCTTTCTTGATAAGCAGAAACCAAAAGACTTATACCACTAAGCCTGTCCTACAGTAAATGCTTCAATGTAGAAGAAATAAAAAATAAAATAAAAAGGATTCATAGGGATGACTCTCAACAAAAGAACAGTAAATTAAAGGAGAGTCAAATCTGAATTAAACATTAGAAATAAATCAAAATGACATGAAATAAAATCATCATCTCTATAGTAAGAGTGAATGTAAATGATCTAGTTTGTTCAATTAAAAGACACAGATTGGCAGATTAGATTAAGAAACAGTAATTCTAATCAGAAAAATGAGAAATTACACTCCATTTATTTATGATTCAACAAGATGTGTAAATGCATTCTATTCTAATGAACAACTAATTAGAAGAGATTTTTAACAATAAGGCCCACAGAATGTGAGACTCAACTTACAAAGACATCCACAGACTGAAGGTAAAAGGGTAGAAAAACATATACCATGCAAATGAAAACTGAAAGCAAGCAGGGGTAACTACTCTAATAACAGACAAAGTAGACTTGAGGTCGAAATTTATCAGAAAAAAATAAAATGGTCACTTAATACAGGTTATGGGAATCATTCAACAAGAAATGACAATAGTAAAGATTTATGCCCTTCAAAATGGTGCACCAGTGTACATAAAACAAATCCTTCTCTATATAAAGAATCAAATAGACCACAATAGAGTAACACTTGGTAATTTTAACATGACTCTTTCAACATTATACAGGTCATCCAGACATAAACTAAGTAAGACTTTGGAACTAAAAAATACTTTAAACCAAATGGACATTACTGACATCTACAGAATATTTTATCCATCAACAACTGAAATCACTTCTCAGTGCCATAGGGAACTTTGCCTAAAATGGATCATCCTTAAGAGAGCACAAAGCAAATCTTAGCAAATACAAAAATTAGTGATAATCCCTTGCATCCCATCAGATCATAATGGATTGAAATTAGAAATCAACCACAAGATTAAAAACACAAAACATTTTAACATCAGGAGATGAAATAATTCAAGTTTGAATGAGGAAGGTACCCACAGAACTCCTGGAAGAAATTCTTGGAAAAAATACTGGGAAACAAATAGCGATGCAACAACTCAAAATCTCTGGAACAGTATGAAAGCAATTCTAGGAGGAAAGTTTATAGCATTAAAGTGCTACAATCAAAAAAATAGCATTATCCTAAATCAATATGGTGCTCCTATACCACAAGGTCCTGGGGGAAAAAACCAAAGAGATTCCCAAATCTGTAGAGGTCAGGAAATAATTAAGATCAGAGTCAGAATTAATGAAATTGAGAATAAAAATACAAAGGATCAATGAAATTGTTGGTCCTTTGGAAAGATAAACAAGATTGATAAACCCTTGGACACACTAACCAAAAGAAAAAGAAGACCCAAGTTCACAAACTTAGAGATTAAAAAGGAGACATCATCAAGACACTTCTGAAATACAAAGGATTATTAGAAACTATTTTGAAAATTTATACTTCAATAAAGTGGAAAATCTGGAAAATATTGACAAATTTAAGACACAGATGACGTACCCATACTGAATCATATATAGAAAACGTAAACAGACCAAGATTAAGCAATGCAAAAGCAGCAATTAAAGCATTCTAACAAAGAAAACCCAGGACCAAATGGATTCTCAGTTGAGTTCCATTAGACTGTTAAAAAGGAACTAATGCCAATCCTCTTCAAAGTATTCTATGAAATAGAAAAGGAAGGAACACTTTTAAATTTATTCTGTCAAGTTCATTCAATAAAGCCAGTATTAGGGACTGGGCTTGTAGCTCAGTGGCAGAGCTCTTCCCTATCATGTGTGAGGCACTAGGTTCCATCCTCAGCAACACTACATAAAAATAAATAAAAAAAATAAAAGTATTCTGTCCATCTGCAACAACAACAAAAATTTTTGAAATCCAGTATTACCCTGACACCCAAACCAGAGAAATACACATCAGACGGACCTGATCATCATAGATGCAAAACCAGTTAGAACATGTTGACACACCACATTAAAAATGCATTCAGACACACGTCTTGATAAAGTTGGTTCCATCCCAGGAATGCAAGGTTGATTCAAGACATGCAAATAAATAAATGTAATTTTTTACATGAATAGATTTATGGACAAGAATCACATATTATCTCAACAGATGCAAAAGAAGTATCTAACAAAATCCAGCACCCATTCATGTTGAAAACACTGGAGAAACAATAGAGTTATGGAGAAGAATCACATATTATCTCAACAGATGCAAAAGAAGTATCTTACAAAATCCAGCACCCATTCATGTTGAAAACACTGGAGAAACAGTAGTGTTTAAAACAGGAGCTGTAGAAGGAAATTGCCTGAAGACGGTAAAGGCTATGTATGACAAAACTAAGACCAGCATCATACTGAATGGAGAGAAACTGAAAACATTTCCTCTAAAACCAGGAACAAGTCAAGGATGTCCATTTTCATCTATCCTATTCAAGGATTCCTTAAAACTCGAACCAGATCAGGCCAAAGAAGGAAATTAAAGGATCCAAATGGGAAAAGAAGTCAAATTACCTGTTTCCTGATGACATGATCCTATATTTAGAAGAGCAAAAAAAAAAAAAAAACTCCACCAGAAGACTTCTAGAGCTTGCCATAAGGGTCGCATATCCTGGCTGGGGCGTGGCGGCAGGGACCTCGCGAATGCTGGGGTCTCAGCGCCCAGAGCCCTGCGCCACCGCCATAGGTCCCTGGCACATGAATGCAGCTGAGCCTGGCGCAGCTGAACAGCTGAGGCCGGGCGCCTGGAGCGGGTGGGCGGCGCTGTGAGGGCCACAGCTCCCTTTGCAAGCCACGCTCTCCAGGACTAGCTAGGCAGTGATTTGCAGCACCAGATTCACCTTCAGTCATGGCCCCCCTAGAGCCAAGCGGGGCCCCGCGGCTGCCCCACTCCGACCCAGTTTCCCTGTCCCCATTGTGCAAAGACCGCCGCGGCGTCCTCCAGGTCTCCCTGCCTACCCGTGCGGGGCAGCCGCCCTGGCCCAGAGGGCTCCCTGGTCCCAGCCCGCGTCCCTCCCTGGTCCCAGGCCGCGTCCCTGCGGAGCTCCTCTTCTTTCTAGGCTTCTTTCCCGCTCTAGCCCTGCCACGACCTATCCATGCACCACCTGAGTCTTGTGGGAGCCTCTGTCCGCGGCCAGGCCTTGTGCTGTCCTCTCCACTACCTTCCTCTCCTCCCCACCCGGCGTCCGCACCTCAGCCAGACCTGGGAGAGCCGGGTCCAGACCCGCAGCCCGCACCAAATCTGCGGGGCGCCATTGCCAAAGGTGAAGGAACTGAACTCAGAATCACACACCTGTGGAACCACACGTCCAGCCTACCAAAGTAAGTGCAGAGGGAACATCCCCCAAGTAGAAACTGCATTACTTCAGCAACAGAGCAACAGCCTCGCATCAGAAATTACCATTGACAGAAAACAATAGGGAACAGGAATTTTGCCAAAGTGAAATTGGCAAGACATGTTCTAACTGGTAGAGAGGTTGCTGTGAAAATAACAGACAAAACACAGCTAAATCCTACCAGTGCAAAACAGCTGTTTGAAGAAATACGAACAATGAAGATACTGAGACATCCTGATACAGTGAAATGTTCAGAAGTTATAGAAACAGAGAAAGTTCCTCTATTTAGTCATGGAGTACCAGAGTGGGGGTGAAGTGTTTAATTACTTACTTGCCAATGGAGGAATGAAAAAGAAAGAGGCCCATGCAAACTTTAAGCAGATTGTATCTGTCATATAGTATTGGCATCAAAAGTGCATCACTGTGATCTTAAGGCTGGAAACCTTCTTGATGCTGATATGAATATTGAAATTGCTGACTTTAGTTTTAGTGAGGAAATCTCAGTCAGGAACAATTTTGACACATTCTGTGGCAGCCCACATTATTGTGGCAGCCAGAACTTAAAGAAACTAAACTTAAGCGAGTCTTGTGAGGAAAGAACCATATCCCCTTCTACATGTCCACGGACTGTGAAAATCTTCTGAAGAAATTATTAGTGCTGAATCTAATAAACAGAGGCAACTTGGAACAAATAATGAAAGATCAGTGGATGAATGTTGGTCGCTAAGAATTAAAGCCATATACTGAGCCTGAAACAAATTTCAGTCATATAAAAATAATGGACATTATGGTCACCATGGATTTTGAATGAGATGAAATAAATGATGCCTTAATAAGTCAGAAATACAATGAAGTTATGGCTATTTATTTTCTTGTATTTAGAAAACCACCTGAAATTGAAGGCAGTCAGTTGAAATTCAGTGGAAAATTGTTTCAGAAGTCCCAGCCCAGTAGTGACCTAAACAACAGCACTCTTCAGTCCCCTGCTCACCTGAAGGTCCAGAGAAGCATCTCAGCAAATGAGAAGCATCCACGTTTTAGCTTGTCCTTTCTTTCCCCTTCCATATCATACACTAAATGACCTCAGGCTAACAGTGTAGAAAGTGAACAGAGTTGGACAAAGATGTGGCTCATAAACTTGTCAGCTCCACAGTTGGATCAAAAAGTGAGATGACTACAAGCCCACTTGTGGGTCCAGAGAGGAAAAAGTCTTCAAATATTCCATGTAACAATATGCACCCTGGAGGTAGCATGGCAAGAAGGATACATACATCTCTGAGAGGACCACAGATGGATTCATAGCATTGCAGAATGGAAAGGAGAGCAGCCTTTTGGAGATGTCAACAATTAGCATATCTTCTGCAGGATCTGCTATGTTCTCTGCTATTTCCTCAGCCCGACTCTGCCACCAGGAATCCATGTTCACTTCTGGTCACCCTAATAATTCATGCTGTCAACCATTAAAATGGCTCTCTAGCTTAGTGGTACACCAAGAGTGCCTGCTGCTTCCTCATCTGCTCACAGTATTAGTACCACCACTCCAGACAGGACCCATTTTCCCTGAGGGAGTTCAAGTCCAAGCACTTTCCATGGAGAACAGCTCCTGGAGCAACAAAGTGCTCCTTGTAATGCCTCGCTAGCTTCGCCATCCCAAGAAACTGATGCATTTACATATGCCAGAAGAGGAATGTCCACTGGTATAATAAGCAAAATCACATCAAAATTCATTTGCAGAAGTTCATCAGGGGAAGCAAAAGAAAGAGACAATGAAGAGGGTAAAGATTCCAAGACTTGTTCTTTGTGGTTCACATGCAGTGTGAAGACCACTAGTTCCATGGACTTTAATGACATGAGAGAAATTCAAAAAGTGTTAGATACAAATAACTGTAATTATGAACAAAAAGAGAGATTTTATCTTTTCTGTGTCCATGGAGATGCTAGACAGGATAGCCTCATGCAGTGGGAGATGGAAATCTGCAAACTGCCACATTTCAAGTGAATATCTGGGACTTCTATTGCCTTGAAGAACATCCCATCCAAAATAGCAAATGAGCTTAAGCTGTAAAGAAATTCAAATTTACAGGATGAGAGAGGATACACCCATAAATTATCTAGTTTATGAATGTAGTGTTATGTAATGTTATTCACCTGTGATTCTCCCCATGTGGTATTTGCCCTGAATGCAATTATACATAGTTATAAAGTATAAAATTAAATTCAGTATAACTATAATAAATCTGTTTCTTAAAATAGGTTCACATGTACAGGCAAGTTTATTGTGTGTTTCTGTTTGTAGAGTTGTATAATGAAATATGAATACTTAAAATCTTGTACAATTGTCTGAATTTCTGCACATAAATGTAAGTTTGATGCTTTGAGTTGAAAATGTTTTTTTATGTTATTTATATTTTGGTAGGTTTTTTAATTCTCACCTCAATCATACTATTTTGAAAATTGTATCCAGGATTAAAAGTGCACAGTAGTCTTTAAAATTGTAGTATGGATGTTTAAAAATTATTTTGAAATCACATTCAAAATTAAATCAGAAGTGGATCAGTTTTATTATACACAGAATTATTTTTGTTTATTGTTGCTGTTACCCTTGTTATCACACAAGTTTTCATTAAGATACAAAATGTTTACAATGTCAGCACATCGAGTTTTTAAAATAAAGTACATGAAAATAAATGATAGCTTTTGCTTGAGCTGAGAAGTACTGGGGAAAAAGTAAATCTATACCAGATTTCTTTTGAACTTTGAAGTGTTTTCTGTCCCACTGCTAATTGTAGACTCAAAGTAGTAAAGAATCAATACTTCAGCAGGCTATTATAATGTCAGCTGTCACTTAGGTCAGCTGCCTTCAGAATAACACAGTATGAATGCAGAAATGTAATAACATTGGGACTGTTTCATAGCACAAACGCATCTTTACAGCATTGATCAATGCATGGGTTAAGAAATAATGCCACCTCAGGAATTAACTGGCATTGGGAACATTTGCTTCATTCTCCTCCCATTCTCTTCGTCCACCATCCACCCCTGCCTCTATAATCTCTGTAAGTACTTAAGAGACTTGTGAGCAAAACATACTATTTATAACAGTTCATTAGTGAATTATGCTTATGTGGCTGTTCACTTTGTTCCCATGTAACCCATTTGTTTTCAGTATTTTGCCAGATTTCTTATATTTATTCTTCATTATGATGCCCAGAATGCTTTGTATTGAGGCATTTACCTACTTTTCTTTCATCATTAGTGATACATACAATGTAAAACCACTAGTAAAAGTACCATTTAATACTTGTTATTTTATACTGAATTAGCCTTGGAGGTTGATTGTGCAATGATATTTAATGTTGTAATTACTGTAATATCAAATTATGGGCCCAATCTTCACACTCCTGAGAAATATTATTCAGATTTTATGGAAGAGAAATAAAGCTGTGATAAATTCTGTAGTTCTAACCTACATTGGAAATCTCTTAAGTATAGGTGATTTGCCATGCCATGATAGCTTTCAGACGAAGATGAATTTTATATCCTGTACTGTATTGTGTTGTAGCTTTCTTCTGTAACAGTTCTGTTTCAAAATGAAGTGTACTTTTGCCTTAGCAAGGGTGGTATTTGAAAAAGCAAAACAAAACTGGGTAGCCTCTTTTTACTCCAGTATTCTTCAGAACAAATGATGCAGTTTTTTCTTTACTTTCACTGGTGCACGCTGAAATTTTCCTTGAAGAGTTCTCATAATAACGTACTGGTCTTTGGCTCTTTTCAAAAAGGCTTCTAGAGCTGATGATCATATTATAGAAAATAGTACGATACAAGATTTACATACATAAATTGATTTCCTCTTCTCCAATTATAAATCCACTGAAAAGAATTATTCACAGTAACCTGAAAAAATACTTGGGAATCAATCTTATCCCACCTGGACAACCAATATGGTTCCTCAGACCTTATTGAACCTGGAGTAATCCTGATTGCAAAACCTGAACAATATAGCAAATTAAAAAATACTATCAACCTGATTTATGAACATCAACATCAAAATTCTAAATAAATATTAACAAATTTGAAAAAAAAAGAGATTACGTGGTCTTCCCCCTTTTTTTTCAATCCCTGTACACACACACACACACACACACACACACACTTCACTTTTCTTGTTGCCTTCTGTACAGTGACTCTACATTTAACTGCTCACCCCTTTCAGCTCACCAGGCTGGGAATTTCCTGAAGTCAGGTTACAGTTGACAAGTCTCTGTGTAACCCCTTACATGATAAGTTCTAGCATATACTATAGTAAATGTCATTTAATAGTAAATGTCACAAATTTCTATTTCTTGTATCTATTTCTGCTTACACAGGATAATCATCTAGTCAAACCCTGGGATTCTCTAGCCACTCAGATTTGAAGTTACAATCTGCAGTTAACCATTTCTTCCTCTGACCTCCATACTGGTCTCCATGACTACAGTGGAGATAGTGTAGCCGGTCTGTGGGTCTTCTCTGCTATGGTATAGAGATGGTCACTGTCATGTGTTCATGTTGCCCTTGGCAGTTGTTACCTTTGGGTGAGCCCCTCAGATGAGAAGGCTTTGCAGGCCAGGGACACTTGTAGGTGAGTGGCCCAACGTGTGGCACTCTGCTGGGCCCTCTGCTGGTTCCACCTGTGGGTTGTTCACAAGACTGTCATGCTTTAAGGCTAACAAGTTTCTAACCCTTTGCAGAACTGACTGCGTACTTTGCTGTAAGGCTGCTATGGTTTGAATTGCTCCCAGACTTCATGTACTCTCTGGTATTCTGCACAAAACATGCTAAATCATTACCCAAGGCAAAGAGAAAATATAGAAATCCTTATACAAAATCCAGGTGGAAAATATGGTTATAGTTTCTGAGTTATGATCCTTTTCCCCTTAAATGGTTTATTATTTATACAGCCTAATACACATAATGAAGGTAGGGGAGAAGAAACAGAAATTGACAAATAACAAATATATTTGTCATCAGTCTTCATACTATACAGATAACTCTTAATATAAATGAAATTAGAAATAACAGAATTTCCATCTTTTTGTAATATTGAATACCATTCAAGTAATAATATGAATGCCTTGTTTATGTATGCAAACATACATATTAAAAATGTGCCAAGAAATTTGAAAATAATTTTCTCTACAAAGTTTATATTTAACAGAGTGTCCTTTCAGAATAACCAGGATAATCTTTCAAGGAAAATCCTTTTTCTTCTGAGAATTAAACCCAGGTTCTTCTGACTTTCTGAAGGGCCCCTCCTCTCCCATCACCTCACTCATTCCCTCAGCCCCTATCCCCTGCCCCAAATTTCCCTGTGCATAGTCAAACCCCTCCCTCTGCTCTAAGGCAGGCTCTGTAGTGGAGGCCAGGTCCAGAGACATGGTCAGAATCTTCTGTTCCTGTTCATCTACAGATCCTTCCCTACAGAACCAGGCTTATCTCTGAGTAATTTGTTCCTAGGAATTTCTGATCATCCAGGAATCCCAGCTTGGAAATTGACTCATAGTCACAAAGGCTTTTGGTATTGTGACCTGTAAACTGCCAAGGCCCCACCTGGTTCCTTCTCCCTGTCCAAATCTAGTGTCCTGCCTTTGAAACCTGGTTCCACTTGCTTCAGGCCCATTCACTCACACTAGCTCTGTGTCTAACCTCTGTGGTGCAAAGCTTCCTGCTATGCCCACTGGCAGCTCTATCACCTCCCTCAAGGCCACAAGGTGATGTGAGCATCTCAGTAGTCACAGAGCTTGACCCACACAGGGTATGTTCCAAGTATAAAGAATCATTTTCTGTCTCTCAGGGACAGAGAACTCCTGGTGTTTGCTGTGTGATAGTCCTTGAATGCTCCTCACACCAGGCAGGGGCAAGAGTGATAGAAAGAGAAAGGTCAAATTGTCACCTAGATTCGAGTCCTCAGGGACTTTATCAGGAATAGTTGACTTCACAGTCAGTTTATGTTTTGTAGAGAGTTCCCCAAGCTTGGGTTTCCTGGACAAATGGGAAGATGGTTGGATAGATAGACCTGGTATTGATTCCTGGTGCACTGACTCATTTGTCAACAAATATTCATGGACCATGTAATCTGTGCTAGAGTCCAAACCAGTTGATTCTAGATACAGTGTTGAGTAGTGCAGATGCTCCTTGAAACGGTGAGAGAGGGAATGTTTTCTGGGAAATAGCTCTGAACTTTGAATACAGATTGGGGAATAACATGGTTGGATAGAACAAATTAACAGAGACTACCAAGGTTGCTGCTCCTGGTAACTCTCCTGTGCTAAAATTGTGAAGCAGAACTTCACTTAAAGAGTGCCTGTTTTGGGCAATCCGAGGGGTGTGTAATATGGAGTGAGAAGAGAGTTCAAAGTCACTACATTAAAGAAGCTGAAGCATAACTTGTGCAACAATATACTGTAGAGGGGAAAGGGAGGAGAACACATTTCCTGTCTCTCCTTTCTATGAGGGAAATTGGAGGAAGGAATTGCCTTATGCTCCAGCACAGAAGAGGGGCAACTGGGGGAACTGACTTCCCAAAAGCTGTCCCTGCCCTAAGAACACATTTGGCAAACCCAGAACACACAGCCTAGTGTGGGTCTAAGAGACCAGAAGAAAATCAAAAAAGAGGAGTAAAGTTTTTGAGGGGGAAAGTGGTCAGAAAAACACACTTCACTACGCTCCTCACAAAACAACCTCTTATGAAATTGGCTGCCTGAAAGTACTGCTGTAAAGAGGAGCCTGGGGGAGAACACAAAATGGTGGGGAGAAATTCATACTTTGGCTTCTAAACCCTAAAGTAGTGAAAACACATAGTTGATGTGTGTCTAAAGGGAATAAAAATTGACCACTCCCCTTCATGAGAGAAATCCAGGGGTTTTTCCTGTGGGACAGTCCTCCAGCAAAGCCCAGCATCTGCTCAGCCAGGGAACTGCACCAGTTAAAAACCTGCAGACCAATCCATGGCAGAACTTGTAAACGTAACCTGAACCCTGCCCCGAGGGGCAGAGCCTGTGGGAACTCCGGTCACTTCAGCAACCACAACTAGCAAACCGAGAAGAATATTCAGAACTCCAATGGGAACAATTCCCTAAATATTAAGCTAGATCCTCTATTATTTTTCTTTTTTTTACTCATTAGTGTTTTCTTTTCAGTCTTCTTTTGTGACCTGCCTGGCTCCTGGACATTTATACATTTATGTTTATTTAGACCTGTATTTAGTTCTTCTTTTCAATTTAATTTGGGTTGTTTTTTTTTTCTTCGTGTCATATTCCTAACATTTTGTAAGGCTGTTCTTCCTCATAGATCAGTTGTTTCAGAACTAAGATGTTTAGGGTTGGAAAGAGTGTCTTATACTGGAAAATTGGAGACATATGGCAGGACCACCTGCCATTGCAGAGTCTAGAGACTGAGCCCTGCTCTGGCTCCTTCCCAGATGCGAAATATCCACCATGAAGTGTTCACTACTGAGCTGTCTAACATCATGACTGGTCAATCACACAGTTGTGGCCTCATGTTCAAGTGATGACTAATGTTATTTTGCAGCTACAATACCTGGGTTTATACCATGAGCTGTTTTTCAAAAGGTGTGTAATTATGTAGAGCAGATGACAATATTGTTCCCAAACTCCCATGGTCTAAACTGGGAATGGCTAGGGGGTCTTGACCTAAAAACCATATTTTGACTCCTATCACCAACTCTTCTATTAGCATACCATTGTGACATATTGTCACACTCTCTCTCCTCCGAATACATGCCCATTTTCAATTTTCACTGTCACATATATTTGCTAGCCACCACAGAGATGGACTTTGGCTCCAGAAAGGGCACTGGCCTGAGATCACCCTCGCTCATTCCTTCTCTCAGGCACCAGCCCCAAGGTGCTGGACTCAGTGAGCTGCAGAGCATGGAATTAGGTCAATGCAATCGGGGAAATGCTAATACCAGATTACCTGATGATGGAAATGATGAAGGACAAAAAGAACTTGAGCAACCTGTCCAAATTCTGCAGGATCTCCAACCACCTCTAGAGGCTGCTGGAAGAACAAATTTGCACAGGGAAGATCTTTGGACTCAGAGGACTTATAGTTAAACAGCTTGAAGTAGAAACTGGATTTATAATATTGGCGCCAGCCAGGGGTCAATGACACATAAAAAGGAGGAGGAGCAGAATAGAGCAAACCCAATTGTGAGCATCTCAATGAAGATTTCCAAGTGTGAATCACTGTGGAAGATGCTCAGAGCACAGCAGAAATAAAACCGAGGAGAGCAGTAGAAGAAGTGAAGAAACTACTGGTACCTACATCCAGAGGAGAAGACAGCCTGAAGAAGATGCAGCTGATGGAGATGGGGATTCCAAATGACACCTAGAGAGATGCCAACATTAAATCACCAGTCCTTGGTTTTTCTCTTGCAGTAACAGCCCAGGCTGCTTCTAGGATCATAACTGGGCCTAGGCCTGTCCTCTCCACATCTGACCCTAGCATTATACCTTTGATCGGACAAATACAGACAACTGATATGCTAAGCGCAACTCATCGCCCAACTTCGGCAGTAGTCCCTCCAGGACCTGAGCCTGGGTTGATCTACACACCCTACCAATACCCTTTCATCTTGGCACCAGCTACATCAATCCTTGACTACCCTGTTGAACCCAGAGGTGTATGAGATGGAGTGGCTACTGAAGTTCAGAGGCAAGACATGTGTGTGCATCATTACCAAAGGATTGTGACCAAAGGCTGAGCTGCCACTGGCAACGAACCTGTGAACTTCTGATCCTGAACACTTCTCCCAGTGATGACCTTACCACACTTGCCTGCTGAATGGTGACCTTTGCTTGCCTGTGATCTGTGCAGCAAGTTGAGGCACCTGTCAATTTGCATTGCCATCTAAACAAACAAAAGACAAAGGAAATGTTTTCCTGTAATTCACCTACCCACCCCCTCCTCAAGCCCCACCCCATTTGGATGAAAGTGTTTCTAGAAACTTCCCTGAATAGTAGGAATGTATTAAGGCCCAAATCATCCCACAGCACTGATTATCTTTCATTTTTTCACCTCAAGTGAATGGTAAGAAGGGAGACAGTTGACACTTTTCTACTCAATGACAGGAAGCAATTACTGTAAGAGACTTCTAGGAAACCTTTCTTCTCATTGGGATGCCACTTTCTCTGACTGAACTGTGTGATGATGCATCATGCATGAACCTTCTTCAGTCAGGTAAATCCCTGGTGAAGTGATTCAAAGAGGATTCAAAGTTTGATATGCTGTTCAGTCACTACAGTGCCCCAAAAGGGCAGAAGGTGCACCTTTTGAAATATTGCCTGCCACGTTTTAAGTATTAGAAGATTGTGCCATGAGAGAAAAAGTTAAGGGGTTTTGAAAAGAAATGGAAAGAACAAAACTGCAACAGTATTTTTAAAAAGATGAATATCTGAGCTAATATTGCAGAACCTTTATTTTATGCCTCCTTAATAAAATTTGAGAACTCTTTCCATACATTGTGTGTCACGTTATTGGGCAAACTGTTCAAGGATTTTTTTCAAGTCCCTTTGTAGAAGAAAATTGTTCAGGATGTGAAATCCATACCTGTCTATTTGCTGTATACCTATAATGGAAATGAAGATAAAAGTGTAGTTCATTGAAACAAATGAACAAAAATACATTTACTCTTCAAGGGTGCTTGTGCAAAATGTGTTTGGGTGTGTTTTTGTGTTTATATATGTGTGTGTGTATACATATATATATATATATATATATATATACATATACATAAAACGTATCATTTAATACCTTCAAGTGTTTTAAAATAATAACAAAAATCTTTTATTTTATTAAATGATTTTTTCTGGTGTTTGTCAAAATCGAAGGACCAAAAGCACATTTTAGTCTTTATTTTTTATATTTGACAGATTGAAAGAAATCTAAAGAAAAGAAAATGACTTATTTTTCTTTGTGTTCATTTAGTGAAGTATCTGGTAAGATCAGCTCCTACCTCAGAGAGAAAGTTAATGCATGTGACTCAGTCACACAGTGTGTGAAAGATGATATGAGTTCTATTCAGAGAAGGAGGATGCATTGTTTTGTTTGTTTGTTTTTTGTTTTATTATTTTTTTTATTTATACTGGAGATTATAGTATACCTAGGCAAAGTTTTTCATAAATAAGATTTATTTCTTATTTAATTTCCACTTTGTAGTACAGTCAGAAACCCAGTTGGCACCTTCACTGTGACCTCTCCCTGGTCTTGTCTCACTTGGAACCGTTTTCAGTTTATTTACTATGCAACACACAGTTGTTGCTTGTATCTGCTACTCTTGCTTTCGTGTGCCACCGCTCTTTGTGTTACATGTGCCGTTGTTATGGTTTATATCAACACAAGCTGTGTCATTCTGATTTACATTTTGTTTGGTGGCGAATAAATATGTGACACTCAAACACTTGAGGTGACAGTTCAAAATGATACCAGCATTTGATTCAGCTTGATCTCAAAAGACGTAAAACATTTTTGGTGTTGATCAAACATCTTTTATGAGGAAAGTAAATGTGTGAAATATTATTTAATGTTTATCATGGATAGACCAGAGTGTCCCTGGTATGTTAACATGGAACTGAAATGCATTTTTTGTCTAGTTTTTATTATTGTAAGAGTTTTCATGCTGTATATGTACCATAACCAACCTATTGCTTATGAGAAACATGTAAGATAATGTATTTAGAGCCACTGTTACAAGTGTATGGTGCACGTTTCTATCTCGTTTTATATGTATGTTATATAACATTGAAAAAAATTATTTTCATGATTGAGAAAAGTATAGAAAATGCAAAACCACAATTTTGATAAGAGAAACCTGCCATTTGTTTTCCAGTACATTATTATATTGGGTGTCTTGTTGAGATTTTGTTAGCTAATGAATGAATGAATGAATAAAACACTTGGATTTTACATCGGATTTTACATTATCAGCAATTTAATTCTTTATTTCTTTGCTGTTTCTATTAACCCATAGCATTATTTCAATGAATGGTTATAATACCAACCTGAAAAAGAAAAGAAAATATAGGAAAATGAGGGTTATGGGAGGAGAGGAGTGATGTGATGGGGAGTCACTACGGTAACTTCTATGTAATTCATTCACGTCTACCTCAGGACATCTATTCCCTATTTACTGTGTTTTCCTGTGATGTGTTTTATTTTATAGAATGAGTTTAAAAGCATCTGTGACCAAGTAAAATAGAATTTAATATAAATTAAAAACCAACATCAAACTTTAAATACCAACTTTAAACTCATTTAACTAAGTAAACATAAATGTGTATGGTTCTATAGAAAGTAGACCATTATCACACTGGGAGGGAGAAACCACAAAAGATCTGCTGCTTCACCTCCTGCCAGCTGATCACAGTTTCTCTGCACTGCAACCTTCACCTCAGAAGCTGGAACTCCAGGACCAGAAATCACTGTCTGCACAGGTGTCCCTGTAGCAATCTGTAACAAAGAACTAAGTGCAGGGTCACATGGGAGGAATTTCTGGCCACAGAAACAGTGGCAAAGACCACTGTTTTGCTCAGGTTGTGCAAGGTGACTTTGGGCCCAGATCTCCCCTGGGATCTAGTTGAGGGAAACTGAGGCTGGTCTTCTGCCCTCAGCAAAGGGTGTTATCTATGGGGAGAGAATATCTATGAATGTCCTCCACGAGCAACTTCCCATGGACATTTACCTTCAGACCTTTTGGAGGTTGCTTCTTAGAGAGTGAACATGAGGCAGAGGAAAGGGTTCTCTAGGGAACGTGGGGGTGCAGTATTAGTAGCACACATCTGGGCCTCCTTGGGGGCAACAAGTGTGCTGACACAGCCTGGAGCAAGGACCCTCCTCCTTCAACGCTACCTCCTCTGCAGCTTCATTCTCAGACAGATTACTGTACTGATTTTAACCCTAATTGTACCTCCCCTTGCAAGGTCATGGTCACATGAAATAGTGGCCAGTTCAGTGCTATCCTTGCTTCTGCTAGATTGTATAAAGTGCAAGAAAGTGAAGGTAGCAGTGGAGGTATGTGCTCTTATTTGACACCTGCTCTCCCTCTCATTCTCTCCACACTCACATTTCCTATTCCTGTCCTTCATTGTCTCTTTTTGCTGCCTTGAGCTCACATTATAAATCAGGACAGGAACTCTGGAACCAGATTCCTTTTGGGATTGCTTTCTAACTGGGTAAACTTGACATATGAAAGGAAGGGTACATTCATGCAAGCTCAGTTCAGGGTTGCTCAGCATGAATCAGTGGTGCTGCCTGAGGTTGGAAAGCAAGGCAAGAATAAGATATTTAGTGCTGAGAGATTTCACAGTCATTGAAGGTCTAAGGACTTCTAAGATATATATGAGAAAAGTCCCTTCCAAAAAGTCATTCAAACTGTGATAGAGGAAACTTTGGAAAGTGGCAAATTGTTTATAAATAAGAACGTATAAAAAAGAGACACATCGGAAATAAATTGCTATCACATTTCTGGTTGCATTGTCCTCGTCCTCATTCTCGGTATCCGTAAATTTGCCTTCAGCATGGACAAGAGCAATGGTGGTGATGTGGCCTTGGAAAAAGGAAAGGTAGAGTTAAGTCAAGGTGAGAACTCGAGTTGCTGCTGGTCCTGGTGTTCTGTAGCCCAACGTCTCCATTCTTCTCTTGTCTGCCCTCCTGTCTCCTGGCCTCCATCACCTCACCTCTGCAATGAGGAATAGATCTAGGATCCCAAACACTGGTTTCCAGTTCAGATTCTCCCACTCTCCTAAGTTAGGAATGTCTTTGTCCTCCTGTTGCTCCAACAAGCAGCCACTCTCTCCCTGACTTTCTGCACATAGTCCCCGTGAATGCAAGCAAATTCAGATTTTCTTCCCAGTGCCATGGTTTGGATATTAGATGAGGACTAGAAATGAGTAACATGTTGAAGGATGAACTTCTCCCTGTTCTTTACAGAGAGGAATTAGAGGCCTGTCTGAGGAAGTTTTCTTTAAGTCCCCATATTTGGGAGTGTCTTTTAAACCAGAGTAGACAATAAACAGAAGAGAAAGTACTCCTATAAGAACATGCAGAGGGGAATTTGATGCCATTCACACTGCTTAGCACAGCTGAGAGGAACTTTGATTACAGGTTCACAAAATGCCTCTGGGAAAGATTCCTTCCACTGTGCGACTAATCCAACCTGCAGATCTAAATTCCTTCATTCATGATTCCTAAGATGCCCACCAATGAGAGTCACGCTATTGGATACTTAGTAGAGGCAAATTCAGGACAAAGTGATTCTTACACTGGAGATTGTGTGTTACTAGCAAGTCAGAAGTTCTCTTCTTCCTAACGGGATGTTCAAAGTCAGTAGGTCTACTAACTTTTATTCCTATGTCAATAAACTATGAAATTAATACATTTTTTCAGTTGATTTCTAGTTCATATGCATTCCTCATTTTGCATATAAGCAGGTTGTCCCAACTCCTACCAGGAAACCTTTCCTTTTTGGTCACACCAAAAGAACTGTTCCCTATCTGCAGACTTTTCATCGCCACTGCTCGAGTCCCAGGCCTGGCTGTACATCCCACCTTTAGAGACACAAACAACAGCATCAGATTATACTAAGTGTGCCTCATGCTTTCTTCTTCATCAATTCAGATCATGAGGAGTGCTAGGGTTGGATGTTGTTTGTCCCCTACAGGATTATGTGATTGAGGCTTGGTCTTCAATGTGGCCCTAAGGAGAGTTGTGAAACTTTTGGGAAGAGAGGCCTTGGTAAAGCTAACAAGCTCATTTGAGGGCCTCAGCCTCACAGGCGAGAATATATTTTTCTCACACCCTTGTTAGATCTCGAATTCTATAGGAAGACCAAATGAGACATCTGATCCCTGCTGGCTTCTTGCCTTCACATATGATGTCTCCCTCCTGCACCTGCATCCATGAGGACACCACCAATCATGCAATGCAGCTAAGAGGACATTCACTGAATCCAAGCAGATGCTAGTGCCATGCTCTTGAAACTCTGGAATTTTAAGCTAAACACACCTGTATAATTATTTGGTCTCAAGTGTGTTCATTAGAGCAATAAAAAGAGAGTAATGCGAATATTAATATTCTGGATCACGCTGATCTGTGTTGTGGTTTCTGAGACACTCTCTAACCTCTGAGTTGTCAGGATCCTTCAACAAGATGCTGCAAACAATTGCAAACCTTGACATGAGAGAGTGGAGCTGCAGGAGTTATATTCATGTTCTTGTTTTCAATGGCATGTTATCACACTGTCCTTGACAGAGATCAAGCCGACATCCAAACTATGATGCAAACAGTTTGAGCATTATTAATTCCTGGAACAACACTGTGCCAGAATCAGAGCAGCTGCCCACAGGGAAATGGGAATGCTCTCTGCATTATGCACAAAGGTCTACTTTGAACATTTGAATGGTGAAACTGGGATGAGACTCTGAATAATTCAGTTTAAAATGTAAATAAAATGAAATGTAGACAGCACATACATTTAGTAACTACCATTTTGTGATGGCCAAGACCTGAAATTTAAAAATGAAGGAGACAGGACTTTCATTCCACTGAGTTCCATTGCGAAGGCATTTACTAGCCTGATCTCACAACTCACTTGTAATTTGACTGTGGACTCATGCAAAAGACCAGGAACTCTCTGAGGGCATGAGCACAGTATATCAGTGAAATCAATATTTAGATGCAGATGACTCCCAGCAGGGCTAGCACATACTGCCTAGAACTAAGAGAAATGTGGCAGCTGAGGAAAGACATAGTGCTATCTTCTTAACTTCGCTACCGATTCTGGCTGATCCAGGTCAATGGACTGGACCATGAGATCTTAGCACAGACTGGTATTCATCTAATGTGAATGGGAACTAAGGTGAACACACTCTGCCCTAGGATGAGCTCAATTTGAGGAGGAATGAAGGGAACAGTGGTTGCACACCCACAGTGACCAGTGTCAGTCTATGTACGCATGAGTGGAAGGACATAGATTGTATTGGAGACTGAGTATATGAAGAGCGTTCAGAGACACTGTCAAAGTGATATCCTTTAGGCCATAGAGGAGATCAGTGAGGATCTAAATTATGGGATGAGACACCAGTGCTGTGCTAAGTTTCCTTCACTGGAGCCCATATTTTTGCAATAGATGTGCTTTAGCCATGTTTATCAGGCCCCATGAAAGTCCCTTCAATTTAAACATGCTTCTCAGAAAGCAGTGTCTACAAAAGTTCCCATAGGAAGGCAGCTTCCATTAAATGTTGAAATATTCTACCAGTCAATCTTCAACATCAGGGAACTCAGGCCTGTGTAGCTCCTCTGCCTCAGTCTCCCACCATAAGTCAGTGCAGTATTTTGGTAGATCTGAGGCCACCTTACAAGTATGAAAAATATTTCACACCTCTGTAGGGGTCATGAGTACAAAAATATAATGGAATGACCTGGAGTGGGGACAAATTGCTGAGTAATGAATACAGTTCTCTATTGCAAAGCATCAACATCAGGACCCATTCAGAACCTTATTTGCCTCTTCGCCTTACACAGTCCAGACATGATCATTTCTCTCAACATAATCTCTGTCTACAGAGTGGGGCATAGTAAACTGAACTCCAGATCTGGGTGTTGAAGGAATTGTTTCATGCAAACCATGCATTAGTGTGGGGTTTTATTTTAGAAAATTGACACTTGTATTGGCCATGCTAGAACAGAATTTCTGAGAAAGTTCCCACATGCTCACAATCAAAAACAAAATTATTATTACATGGACATGCTCAGGGTTACCTCCCACCCACATGCATACAAATGCACAGCACCAAAATGACAGGTGTTTTACAATGTTGGGAGATGGTCATAATTCTTCACTGGATTATCACTCTGTCACCACATCCCAATCCTCATATCCAAAAGAAATTTGAAATCAGGATAATTTTCTATAGATAAACAGGCATGTAACCCTGAATTATTACAGAGCAGAGATTTTTCCTCAGCACGTGAGGGAGTTAAGAATACTTACATTTTTCATATTCTGCAAAGTCCACCTGCAGTTACAGAAAGGAAGACTGTGTGAGCATGATATGCTGAGTGTCTTTGCACAAGTGTACTATTGGCTATGGTGATATTAGATACATCAATGGGAAAAAGTGATTGAAGAAAGGACCACAAAGTAAGCAGAGAGGGCACTTGTGAGGAAGTTAGGAGCATTATGTAAGGTATTTATCAGGTACAGTTTGATGAATTGCATAAAGTTCCATTTTGTACCGAGGAAAGGTGCTACCAAGGAATATGCTCCCTACAATCATTTCATAATTGTTGCTGTGGTACATTAATGTCATTTTGAATCAGGCACCAGTGGTAGTAGACTTGTAGTTGTAATTCCACAAAAAGAATCTGTGTAAATCATCTATAGTGTACGCTGTCAGATGTTCACGACTGAATATGAACTAAAAGAAAGAAAACAAGAAAACAACATTTATATCTTACACAAAGATAAGATATACCTTACCTCAGCAATAGATGGTGTTTTTTCTTCTTACCAGTCAAACGATGCCAAATCCACGATCTCTCGGTTGGCATCTAGGGGAATACAGTGTAACTGTCAGCATTTTGGTTTGCTGAAGGCTCTCTCAGTGGGAGTTCTTGCTGTGGACATGGGTCTAGGGTTTATGGAGATGGTTGATTAACACACACAGGCTCAGGTGATACCGGACCATGATACTTTTTGGATGGCAGAGAAAAAGGAGTCCAGGAAGGAGTTGAAAACAGAGAAACAGTGCAAGGAAGCACAGTGAGAAATGAAAAGTCCAGTGTTACAGTAGAACATTTCAGCATTCCTTGAATGCACTTGAGATATCCATGAGGAAGAAATAAAAAAGTATAGTGTTAAATCGACCAGCTGTGTTATAGGTCAAATTACTTCCATCCAAATACATGTTCCAGTCCCAACACCAGTACCTCAATATTTTACCATTTTTGAAAAGAGATCCAATGTCATCTCAAGCATACAATACATCATGGAGGATCCCGGTGGACCTATTCTGCAAATATGATGATTTTCTCATGAGCAGAGGGGACACATTCAAGAGGGACAAATGCCATGCGAGGACTGAAGCAGAGAGTTGGACCAACAAACCAGTACGAGTTAGGAATGTTCAAGAAAATATTCCTTCCCACAGTCTTTAGAAGGAGTGTGGACCTACTTTTGGTTCAGTGTTATATTTTTAGCCTATAGAGCTCTGAGATAATACACTTGCATTACTTCAAGCCCAAAAAGCTGCTACTTGGACATGGTAACTAGGAAACCAGCAAAACCATTCTCAATCACATAGATCTAATTGGTCTTTGTACATAAACTTCATTCAACAATGAGAAAGAAATTTTTTCAAGGTCACACAAGGTATTCATCACGATAGAGTATATTTTGGCTCTGAAACATACATTGAAAACTTGAAAAGAATAGATACCATACTAAATTTGCTGTCAGGGTAATAGAACTTAGCAGATTGGAAGAAGGATGCACCCCAGACTGTTACACATTGCTAGACTTCCAAGACAAGAAAACCACTACTCATTGAGTTGGGTAACTAAAGGAACTCAACAAACTTCATAGTGACCTGCAAAAAAATTCATAGAGATATAGATGGTCAGATCCTCAAATATAAGAAATAATACATTAGAAGAGTATAGCAAAATGGCAGGTATATAGAGTCTTTATTTCTTATATCTCATGACCTGGAATTCAAAGATCAGGACGGAAAGCTGTTTAAGTCCCTTCTTCTTTCCTTTTAAAGCCCTGCAAAATTTGCAACTTTTTCCATATTAAAGGCAGGAGATCAAAAGCTGAAAACGAGTGTAATAGGTTGCTGTATTAATTTACTATCAATTATTGACAGTTCCTTCACTTCACACAATGGTTAAGCATTGTTTAGTGAAATAAAATTACAGTGTTTGTTTTCCCATGCAAATAAAAGTGTCCATAAAAATCCAATGAAATTATAACCAATTACATGCAAAACTGTAACATGTTATTTCTCAACAATTTGAACACATTAATTTATATCACATATGTACAAAGCATGTTTAAATGGAAATAAAAGAATTCTCTTGAATTACATTATAGATTTCAGTATAAAGTTCTTTCTCTTTTTGGAACTCTCTCAACTTCCAACCTCAGTGGAGGTATCTATTTTTTACAGTGCTGGCCATGGGGTGTGTCTAGGAGCAGAAAGGAGGGTCGTAAGGATGAATGTGTCCAATCCCACAGTGTCAAGGTTGAGGACTGCTGGCTCTTCTCAGAGATGAGGGCACTGAGACATCCAATCACTGACCTCCACTAACACTAACAATATTGTGAAGAGGGGAAAGGGAGGAGAACACATCTTCTGTATCTCCTGGCTACCAGGGAAATCTGAAGAAAAAACCATCTTGCGTCTCCAGCACAGGGGAGGGGCAGCTGTAGAACCCAGTTCCCAATAGCTGTCCCTGGTCAGAAGAACAGGTTTAGCAAACTCACAACACATGGCACAGTGTGTATCTTAAGTGGCCAGAAGAAAATCAAAAGTGGAGCTAGGTTTTTGTAGGGGGAAAGTGGTCAGAAAATCACACCTGGCTTCCCTCCCCCAAACCCCTACAGAACAACCTCTTATAAAACTGGCTGCCTGAAACTACAGCTGTAAGGAGGAGCCTGGTGGATAATACGAAAGGGTGGGGAGGAATTCATAGTTTGGAGTCTGAATCCGAGTGATGTAAAACACACAGTTCACACGTGTCTGAGGGGAACAAGAATCAACCCCTCCCTGCATGAGTGAATCCCAGGGGTTTTTCCTGGGGGACAGTCTTCCAGCAAGGCCCAGCATCTGCTCATCCAGGGAGCTGCACCAGTTAAAAACCCTCAGACCAATCCAAGGAAGAGCTTGGAAGCTAAACCTAAGTCTTGCCTCCAAGGGTCCTGCCTGTGGGACCTCCTATCATTCCAGCAACCACAACTATCACACCTGAGAAGAATATTTGGACCACCAATGGAAACAATTCCCTAAAATTTCCTTATATTATTTTTATTTATTTAATTTTTACTCTTTTATTCATTATTTTTTCTCTTCAGTGTTCTTTTTTTGAACTTCTTGTTCCATGAACATTTAAAAGTATTCAGACTTGTCTTTAGTTCTTGTTTTCATTTTTGGTTTGGATTTTTTGTTTTGTTTTTCATTCCTAACATTTTTCTAAGGCAGTTATCACACATAAAAATGATAGTTTCAGAACTACAATGTTTAATTACAGTATACCAGTTTTGTTCTTGTACTTGTTTACTTTTATGTTTATTTCCTATTTTAATTTTTTATCTGTACACTTTTTTTCTCTCATCTGTTTTCCTTGAATCTCTTCTACCCCATTCCTCTGCTAATAGCCAACCTTTACTGATTTATCACTCATCCTATATATTCTACTTCTATTATCTTTCTCCTCTCACAAACATTGAATCCTACATACTTCTTTTCTATCCCTGTTCACAAATTCAAATTGCGAAACCATATGTAAAGCTCCATTTCCTACAGTAAACTTACTGTATTGACTCAACAATAACTGAATATGTCATCTCTGTTTTATGTGACAATTAATATAGTAGATACCAAAGTAAGAAATCTTTGTTTTGTTGCTGTAAATTCATTTTTTTGGTTGTTATTAGTATCTGTCTCCCCCTAACTGTGAGGTAGTAGAAACATTCAGAGTCCCTAATACCTTCACAGGGTAGAAACTCTACTGCCTCAAAACCATACTGTCAAATGGGTAAACACACAAACAACATGAAAAAGCATTGTATCCTGAGTGATTTTAAACCCTACAAAATATACTCAGGCTGATACCTGATGCCAGTTTCCTTCAGTGCCTTTCTTAGATGAGTCCTGTATGGTGTCCTGGGCATCTTTAAATGTCCTGGAGAGGCACAGAAAGTCTGATGCTCAATCCATGGTTAGAGTAGCCCAGGACATGAGATGGACTGTCCTGACTTCTACTTCGATGCCTGACCCTTGCTCACCTGTCCTGAACCTCCACCCAGGACTCCCTCTTGGTCTCTCCTGAGCACTCCAGACTCTCTTGTCAGCACCTCTGTTGTCAGCTGATGATGGAGGAAACCAAGAACTGGTACTTTCCTCTAGGTGACACTAAAAGCCTTTGTGACCTTCAGTAGTGTGGACAGAAGTGCCTACTCCCTCTGTGAGACCTGCACGTGTGAAGCATAGCACAGAGAGGCAGCATTGGTGCTATACATGGGGGGAGGATGCTAACTGAGTCTCAGTATGAAAAGCAGCCTCTGGTACTTTAATTTAATAGGAAAATGGAGCTTAGAGAATAACTGTAGAGCTTCTGTAAGGTGTTCAGATCCAGACAAATTTTTCTGTCACCCTTTGGGAACATTTGGTGTCTACGCATTATACATAGGAATCAAGACTGATGCTTTCCCCTGTTCCAATATCAGTATTAGCAATGTAATTGGAACACTTCATGCTCTGGCACCAAAGCCCATCCCTGTTTACATCACCAACACCATCTTCCTCCTCCTCATCATCATCATCACCTCCGTTATAACTGTTTTACTCCAAAAACCATATTTGCAGTGCATCATCCTAGACTTCCCCATCAACCTAGTATGCCTTTTCTTTCAAACTGGCAACTTCCTTCTATTCTCTGCATGGGAAGCCTTCTCCCGCCACGCAGAAACCCAACTCTTTGCTGATCCATTTTCCACATTTCCCCAGAAGAAAGACAGGCCAACAAGGATGCTCTCACTCAGTGAAAACCACGATGAACCACTTTTCAATTAATGAGACGCTTTCTGTTATTATATCATTCAATTTGAAAAAAATAAAGATCCACACAAGTCTTCCCATTTCATGGTAGATGTATTTGAGGCCCAGGGAGAATAAACTGCCAGGACAACAGAGAACAATGTTGTCAAATTGAGGGAATGACCCAGGTATTCTAAATTTAGGTCTCAGTGTCTTTGTAGCAATTTGTCCAACTTGCCTGGGGAGAGGATAGGGTATGAAGACCAGACTGGTAGGCACATCTTTTGTCCACACAGCTTGGTCCCAATCCTCCATGACCTGGACATTACCAGGAGCCCAACCCAGCCCACAGGTGATGGAGTCCATGGGGCTGTGCACGATTAGAACTGGCAAACATGGAGAGTGAACAGGCTGCTGAGCTGTGCAGGGCTGACCTGGCTCCTGCTGCTTCTGTCTATACTCTTGTCTGCTCCTATCCTTCCTGAAGAGGTGGCTGACATGTTTCTCATGGTCACCTCTACAAGGGAAATCTGATTCTCATAAGAACCCAAGACACATGATTTCAAGAGACCAAAGTCTCACTCTTAAAGGCCCATCTCCACAAGCTCTCCTGCACTGAGTTCAGAGTCAGTGCTGGTTCAGGGTCCTGTGGGAATGAGTCTGGGGACGGGGCCTTGGCTGGTCACCAGTGTGGAGGGAGGAGCAGAGCATTCCAGGCCATGCCAGAGATGCCTTAGAGCTCTGCATCCTCAGCCCATAGCTGGGCAGGGCTCTTGTTCTCAGAACAGAAAGTTGAAACTCAGGGGTCAGCAAATGGTACTGAAGTTGGAGTAGTTCTAGATGAATGCAGAGTAATTTAGAGAGGCCCAGTCTAGTGGGAAAGGGGTTGGAGTGAATGGCTATTTTAACCCGATTTCTGGCAGCACTGAGTCCCCTCACTAGAAGGAAGCAGCCTCTGCCCTACTCACTGCAGTCAGAGCTTTCTCATAAGGAGCCCATGACTCTAGCACCACAACAGGGAGGCACTGAGGTAGTGCATTGGACTATAGAGCTACACTGGCACTGCAGAGGCCCTACGTATGAGCAAGTGAGAGTAAGGAGGAAAAGGAATGTTTGGATGAGGAATACTGAGCAAAGGAACCTCAAATATCAGACTCTTCATTTGAAACACTCTCTGCATTTTAAATTAGTGTGTCTATTCTTGTTAAATTTAGACTTTTTATACACACAAACAAGGATTAAATGAATGAAGGAATAAATTCATTTTTTGATGTAGAAATGTGTGTTGTATCTTTTCTTTGACACACTCAGTTAAAAGGTCACATGAGTAATGAGGAGAATTTGGGTTTCAATACACATGGGATGATGAAGGACCTTCAGTCTTGTAGGAGGTTTGGGTGGAGAGAGATGTGGCCAGAAGGAGGCATCCAAGATGGCCTCAGGTTCCACCAGAAGCAGGAATGGATTTGGGTCTTCCTGGATGTTTGGTTGATCCATTTTGGGTGCCAGTGACTGGGTTCAGGGAATTCAGTTAAGTCCCCTGGCATCTACTTAGTTGTGGAGGAGGCTGACCTCCCCAGGGGTGTTTGCTCTGGTGCCCCAATGTCTTCGCTAAAGCTGATGGGGATGGAAGTTTCTGGCAATACCTCTTAGTCTGGTCTCTGTGGGGCCTGACATGGAGTGCACCTAGCGCTTGCAGAGGGAAAGCCTTAGTGCTGAGGAAAGAGGGAGGGGAGATCATGGATGAAAGGGAAGTATGAAGAGAAGGGGGTGTTAGAGAGGGATGGAGGAGGCTAAAGGCAGCGTTGGAAAGGAGCTGGAGCAAGGATGGACAGGATTCACTCCCTGCTAGAAGTCAGAGTAGACCAGGCAGGCAGTCAAGAACATTCCCTCCAACTGGAACCGTCCCAAGGACACCACTGGGGGACTCTCACATTGTCATTTCTATCCCAGTGGAGAGTCCTACACAATTGAGATGGTTGACTCCATACCATCCTTACCTCTATATCAAGACATGAGTGTCTGTTTCCCTATGGAAATGTCACATGCTCCCCTTTCTAGTGGTCACTGTCATCCTGCAGAGAGTGTTTGTTGGGGCTGAGGACTGAGGTCACCAGTGTCAGTTTCACTGATGAACCCGGGACACTTGTGCTCAGGAGGATGAGGAAGTAAACTATAATTCTTTGCTTTGGGACATTCCTGAATACTGATTTCCCTGGAAAACAACTGGGTTCACTGAAGAAATGGTTCTGACCTGGGCAAACAGTGAACTGAAAGTTTACAAATTAATACGAACAACAAGATTCCCCCAAGCCTACTCTGCACCAACCCTATCCAATATAACACTGGTTACATGAATACTCATCTAGACCTTCCTTGAAAGTTCTGCCTTAAACCTCCCAAGGGCACATCCTCCAACCTAGAAGGATCCCCTGCCCTCCCCATTCTTTTTTTGAAATTTTCTCATTTGTTCTAATTCGTCATACATGACAGTAGGATGCAAATAACACCTTGTCACAGTGAAATTCTCTTTAATATTAAGACTCAGTTTTGTATGACTGATGACTTTGAGAGTAGGCAGTTGGAGTGAATAAGAATGAATTGCTCAGGTTCCAGTGGAATCAATTCATCCTGGAGAGGTGCAGTAACCTTCCCCACATCTCTCAGGAATGTGAGGGCAGGGTGGGAATAGAGATTTCTTACACTGCCAGTGGCGTGCTCTCTACGGTCAGTCTGTCCAGGGAAGGGAGTGGTCATGGGTTCCAGGCTGGTGGCAGGTTTTTGTCTCACTTCTCTGACTGCCTGTGTCACTGGGAGCACCATCACTATCCCACACCTGACAGTACTAGTCAGCCTCATCTCCAACCTCGGCTGCACTGATGGTCTGGGTGGCTGTATTCTCAGAGTTGGAAACAGAATCCATCAGGGAGACCTGATGACCAGCACAGGGGCTTGTTCTGGCTTCTGCTCTTATCAGTGCACATTTTTAATTTCAATATTTTTGTTGCCTTCTCAGGTGATTTTGACCATCTGTCCTGGGATAACTGATACTGAGAATGACTGAGTCAAAACAAAGAGGCTACAGAGCCCATAAGGACAAAAAAGGAGTTGGGGTACTAATGATAAAAAACACTTCCCATGAGATGCACACTTTCCCCCTGGTCTGGTAGAGTTTTGGAAATCTGCAGTTCCAAGGGCATACCCTGGCATCTAATTGAGTCATAGTGGTCCATGAACCTGACTGGGGGAAGAAGATTTGAACCTATCACCACACCCAACCCTGTACCTCCACAGGCTCACACAAGTCAGAGAGCAGAGTGTGTGAATATCAGCCCAAAGTCTCATCCTGCAGCAACAGGTTGCTGAGCATCATGTCCACCACAGATACAGCCCTGCTGAGATCAGAATTAGGGCCAGCTATGTTGTACAGTATCCTTGGACTTGGGTGTATATTGGAGCCTTGGGTCATCATTTGTTCAAAGAACCAGGAGGCTGAGGAGAAGGGCCATCCAGGTCATGATGTCCCTGTGGTTGCTTCTCAAGTCCCAGGCTGGTCTGTGTTCTCCCCAGATCAGGTTTCTCTGATTTCCCTTGTTGGGAAGAACTGCCTGTAATGCAAATCAGCCCAGCTCAGGGCTGCTACTGGAGGAAGCTGTGTGGGGTCCAGAGCAGGGCTCAACCAAGGGCCACAAAAAAGTTAGGGGCAGCCCTAAAGAAATGCCCTCAGCCCACCAAAGGCTCTTTTACTTGCTAGTCCCAACTGCTGGACCATGTCTCCATCCCAGCCTGTTTTCTAGCCATGATTCTGTGCTGGAATGGTTTTAGAAAGATGAGTATGTCTTTGTAATCTGTCCAACGAGGTGCTTTCTCTCTGAAAGCCCCATGGAGATCTTGAGTGCTGGCCTCACATCTCCAGTATGCTTTGGGTAGGTTCCACACGTTTTCTGAAATACTGACAGTTACAGAGCTTCAGAATGAATGGTGGCCAGAGGAATCTTGGACCTCTGTCATATCAATAGGGACATTCTGCAAAGGTCAAATCTGGGAGACACAGACAAGAAAAATATTTCCATCAGACCTTTAAAGAAGTACTGATACCAATTCTTCTCAAAGTATTTGAGGAAATAGAAAATAAGGGGACCCTTCCAAATTCATTCTATGAGACTAGAATCACACTCATACCAAAACAAGACAAAGACACATCAAAGAAATAAAACTTTAGACCAATATCCCTGATGAACATAGATGCAAAAATCCTTAACAAAATACTGGCAGATCGCATACAAAAATATGTGAAAAGATAGTGCACCATGATATAGTGGGGTTTATCCCAGGGATGCAAGGTGGTTCAACATCCAGAAATCAATAAATGTAATTCACCACATCAATAGACTTAAAGTTAAGAATCACATGATTATTTCAATTGATTCTGAGAAAGCATTTGATAAAATACAGCACCTTTTCATGCTTAAAACACTAGAAAAAATAGGAATAGTAGAAACATACCTTAACATTGTAAAGGCTATCTATGCTAAGCCCACGGCCAACAACATTCTTCATGGAGAAAACCTGAAAGCATTTCCCCTACAATCTGTAACAAGACAGGTATGCCCTCTTTTCACCACTTCTATTCAACATCATCCTTGAAACATTTGCCAGAGCAATAAGACAAACCAAAGAAATTAAAGGGACACAAATAGGAAAAGAAGAACTAGGGGGCAATCCAATATGGTGGACTAGAGGGTGACTGCATCTCCAGTCGCTCCAGAACCAGGCTTCAAGAAGGGGAGGCATTGAGAGACTTGGACCAAAATAGGGTCAAGGGTGAGTCTCCCCCACCAGGTGAAGCTCAGCCTGGGCAGCAGGCCCAGATAGAGGTGGCTTATCAGAGTAGGGCAGGGCAGCTAGAGACTTCCCATGGCAGCCCTGTGCACCCCAGCGGTGGGCTCCTCCCACACAGCCAGCTTCTCCAGCTTCTTGGAGCAGGTCCCCCAGTGACAGCCTTTCCGAACAGAGCCAGCTCCAATCCCTGGAACCAGTAGAGGGCTAGGGACAGCTTTCTTCAGAAGCACTGCATTATCAAGTTCCTCCAAGACTTCAGGCTACTGATGGCTGGGAAGTAATACACTGGAAATCTACAGGGACACTATAAGCCAATAGAGGAAATCTGCAATATCTCAGAGTCCCACTGACATCTGACCAATATGAGAGAACAAGGGAAGAAAATGTCCCAAACAAACCTGGATATTATATCAATAAAACCCAAAGACAGCACAGCAGAAGAAATGTCAGAAAGGAGTTCAGAATGTACATAATTAAAACAATCAGGGAAGCAAACGAGGAGATGAAAGAGCAAATGCAGGCATTGAAGGAGGAGATGAAAGAGCAAATGCAGGCATTAAATGATCGCACCAATCAACAGTTAAAAGAGCAAATATGGGAAGCAAGACATCATTTCAATAGAGAGTTAGAGATACTGAAAAAAACACAAACAGAAATTCTTGAAATGAAGGAAACAATAAACCAAGTTAAAAACTCCATAGAAAGCATAACCAGTAGGATAGAACACCTGGAAGACAGAACTTCAAACATTGAAGACAAAATATTTAATCTTGAAAACAAAGTTGGCCAAACAGAGAAGATGGTAAGAAATCATGAGCAGAATCTACAAGAATTATGGGATATCATGAAAAGGCCAAATTTAAGAATTATTAGGATTGAGGAAAGCTTAGAGAAACAAACCAAAGGAATGAAGAATCTATTCAATTAAATAATATCAGAAAATTTCCCAAATATGAAGAACGAAATGGAAAACCAAGTACAAGAGGCTTATAGGACTCAAAATATACAAAATTACAACAGACCCACACCAAGGCACATTATAATGAAAATACCTAAATACAAAATAAAGACAGAATTTTAAAGGCTGTGAGAGAAAAGAACCAAATTACATTCAGGGGGAAACCAATAAGAATATCAGCAGATTTTTCAATCCAGACCCTAAAAGCTAGAAGGGCCTGGAACAACATTTACCAAGCCCTGAAAGAAAACGGATGCCAACTAAGAATCTTACACCCAGCAAAACTTACTTTCAGATTTGACGACGAAATAAGATCCTTCCATGACAAAAAAAAGCTAAAGGAATTTACAAAAAGAAAGCTGGCATTACAGAATTTTCTCAGCAAAATATTCCATGAGGAAGAGATGAAAAAAAAAAAAAAAACGATGCAAATCAGCAACAGGAGGAACTAGATTAATGGAATAGCCAAACAAAGGTGAAACCAAATCATGTCAAAAAACAAAAATGCGTCAAATGACTGGGAATACAAATCATATCACAATAATAACACTGAATGTTAATGGCCTGAACTCATCAATCAAAAGACATAGACTGGCATATTGGATTAAAAAGAAAAATCCAACAATATGCTGCCTGCAAGAGACTCATCTTATAGAAAGAGATACCCATACACTAAAGGTGAAAGAATTGGAAAAAACATACTATGCACACGAACATAGCAAAAAAACTCGAGTATCCATCCTCATTTCAGATAATGTGGACTTCAAGCCAAAATTAGTCAGAAGGGATAAAGAAGGACAATACATGCTGCTTAAGGGAAGCATAAATCAACAAGACATAATGATCAAAAATATCTATGCCCCGAACATTGGCTCATCCATGTACGTCAAACAAATCTTTCTCAATTCCAGAAATCAAATAGACCAGAACACAATAATACTAGGCAATTTAACACACCTCTCTCACCACTGGATAGATCTTCCAAAAAAAATTGAACAAAGAAACCATAGATCTCAATAACACAATCAACAATTTAGACTTAACAGACATATATAGAATATACCATCCAACAAAGAACAAATAAACTTTCTTCTCAGCAGCACATGGTTCCTTCTCTAAAATAGACCATAGTTTATGCCACAAAGCTACTGTTAGAAAATTCAAGAAGATAGAGATATTACCTTGTACTCTATCAGATCACAATGGATTGAAATTAGAAATAAATGACAGAATAAAAAACAGAAACTTCTCCAATACCTGGATATTAAATAATACACTATTATATTTTGAACGGATTACAGAAGACATCAGGAGGGAAATAAAAAAATTCTTAAAATAAACGAGAACAAAGACACATCATATCAAAATCTCTGGGACACTATGAAAGCAGTTCTTAGAGGAAGATTTATTTCATGGGGCGCATTCAACAAAAGAAGTAGGATGGTTTCAAGATGGCGGATCAGAGGGTGGCTGTATTTCATGTTGCTCCAGGATGCAAGATTCAAAAGAGGAGATAGTGAGAGACTTGGGACCAACTCAAAGCCGCCAGGTGAGTCTCTCCCATTGGGGAGGCGTCCCGGATGGGGCAGGAGCCCTGGAACGCAGGGAAATTTGTGAACTAGAGTTGCTCTGTGAGATGCCCCTACCCCCGCTGGAGCGGTAAACAAGGACAACTGGGATCATCGCAGAGGAGGCAGCACAGCACAGCACTTGAACTCAGAGAAACCACTGAGTCTCCGGGCGGCTACCTGAGGAGGAGCTGCATGGCGATCTGTTTGGACTCAGAACAACCGCTTCTGAACACCGGGAGGTTGCCCGGAGGAAGAGGACAAGTGCGGCGGGTCACTTAGTATAGGAATGACTGCATCAGAGTCACAGGTGGTTGCCAGAGGAGGAGCTGTGTGGCGAGCTGTTTGAACTCAGAGTGAGTGCCCCTGAACACTGGGAGGGTGCCCAGACGAAGAGGAGGAGCATGGCGGGTCGCTTGGTCTAGGAGTGACTGTATCAGAGTCACAGGCAGTTGCCAGAGGAGGAGGCAAGTGGTGAGTTGATTGGACTCAAAGCGACCGCTCCTGAACACCGGTGGCCTGCCTGGAGGAGGAGTGCAGTGGGTCACTTGGTCTCGGAGCCACCGCTTCTGAACCCCCGGGGGGCTACCCCGAGGAGGAGAAGGAGGAACAGGGTGGGTCACTTGGGCTTGGATTGACTGCCTAGGGCTACGGCGGTTGGCAGGAGGAGGAGACGCGAAGTGTGTTGCTTGGACTCCTAGTGACTGCATCGGAAACTGGGCCGCTGTCTGGAGGAGGAGGTGTGTGGCGGGTCTCTGGGTATCGGAGCTATTGTACCGGGCTCCAGGTGGCGGCTCAGAGGAGGGGCCACATAGCCAGGCGATTAGGTGCAGAGCAGGGTCCCAGGAGCTAGGTGGCTTCTTGCTGGAAGAGCAGCACAGAGACACGCCTAGGGGCGGAGTGAAGTTTCAAGGACTGCGGGCAGATTCTCTGGGAGAGGCAACCTAAGGAGACTCGCCTGCGAAGGGTGAGGCTCCCAGGCCCAGGAGGTAGGTCTGGGCCCCTGGGAACGTTGCAGAGGAAGACAGCCCAGCCCAGGCGGTAGTTGTAGATTGAGGGGAACCTCTAGGAGGGGAACTGACCAGCGAGACATCCCCACCGAGTGAGTCTTCCCTGCCGGGTGAGGTTTTCCCACAGGGACAGTAAGACCAGAGACACAGGCACAAACAAGCCTTGCCTCAGCCTGCAGCCTAGTTCCCCATTGGATGACCATTGGTCAACAAGTGGAGGCACCTCTGCACACTAGCAGGGAATATACCCCACCTGAGGGTCACCACCCCTAGAGAGGCAACTTCTTCGTGGAGCTCCGCATTGTCAACCTCCTCCAAGACTTCAAGCTACTGAAGGATAAGAGGGGATATACTAGCAATCTTCAGGGACATTATAAGTCGATAGAGGAAATCTGCAATATCTTAATGACCCACTGATTCCTGAACATTATGAGAAAGCAAGGGAAGAAGATGCCCCAAACAAATCTAGATGTTACATCAATAAAATCCAACGACAGCATGGCAGAAGAAATGACAGAAAGGGAGTTCAGAATGTACATAATTAAAATAATTAAGGAAGCAAACAATGAGATGAAAGAGCAAATGCAGGCATTGAATGAACGCACCAAACGACATTTAACAGAGCAAATTCAGGAAGCAAAAGATCATTTCAATAAAGAGTTAGAGATATTGAAAAAAAAAAAACAGATCCTTGAAATGAAGGAAACAATAAACCAAATTAAGAACTCCATAGAAAGCATAACCAATAGGATAGAACACCTGGAAGACAGAACCTCAGACATTGAAGAAAACATATTTAATCTTGAAAACAATGTTGGCCAAACAGAGAAGATGGTAAGAAATCATGAACAGAATCTGTAAGAACTATGGGATATCATGAAAAGGCCAAATTTGAGAATTATTGGGATTGAGGAAGGCTTAGAGAAACAAACCAAAGGAATGAACAATCTATTTAATGAAATAATATCAGAAAATTACCCAAATCTGAAGAATGAAATGGAAAATCAAGTCCAAGAGGCTTATAGGACTCCAAATATACAAAATTACAACAGACCCACACCAAGGCACATTATAATGAAAATATCTAACATACAAAATAAAGACAGAATTTTAAAGGCTGTGAGAGAAAAGAACCAAATTACATTCAGGGGGAAACCAATAAGAATATCAGCAGATTTTACAATCCAGACCCTAAAACCTAGAAGGGCCTGGAACAACATTTTTCAAGCTCTGAAAGAAAATGTATGCCAACCAATAATCTTATACCCAGCAAAACATACCTTCAAATTTGACAATGAAATAAAATCATTCCGTGATAAACAAAAGCTAAGAGAATTTACAAAAAGAAAGCCAGCATTACAGAACATTCTCAGCAAAATATTTCATGAGGAAGAAATAAAAAACAAAGAAGCAAATCAGCAAGGGGAGGAATTATCCTAAAGGAACTGTCAAATAAAGGAGGAACCAAGATGTGTCAAAAAATAAATAAATAAATAAATAAAATTTTAAATATGAACCAAATGACCAGGAATACAAATCTTATCTCAATAATAACCTTGAATGTTAATGGCCTGATTTCATCAATCAAAAGACATAGACTAGCAGATTGGATTAAAAAGAAAGATCCAACAATATGTTGCCTGCAAGAGACTCATCTCATAGAAAGAGATACCCATAGACTAAAGGTGAAAGGATGGGGAAAAACATACCATGCACATGGACTCAGCAAAAAAGCTGGAGTATCCATCCTCATTTCAGATAATGTGGATTTCAATTCAATGTTAGTCAGAAGGGATAAAGAAGGACATTTCACACTGCTTATGGGAAGCATAAATCAGCAAGATATAACAATCATAAACATCTATGCCCCAAACAGTGGCTCATCCATGTATGTTAAACAAATCCTTCTCAATTTTAGAAACCAAATAGACCATAACACAATAATACTAGGTGATTTTAACACACATCTCTCACCACTGGACAGATCTTGCAAACAAAAATTGAACAAAGAAACCATAGATCTCAATAACACAATCAACAATTTAGACTTAACAGACATTTATAGAATATACCATTCAACCAAGAGCGAAAACAATTTCTTCTCAGCAGCACATGGATCCTTCTCTAAAATGGACCATATATTATGCCCAAAGCTAATGTCAGCAAATACAAGAAGATAGAGACACTACGGTGTATTCTATCAGATCATAATGGATTGAAGTTAGAAATAAATGAAAGAGTAAAAAACAGAAACTACTCCAACACCTGGAGATTAAACAAGGTGCTGTTATATGATGAATGGATATCCAGAAGATATTAGGATGGAAATTAAAAAATTCTTAGAGGTAAATGAGAACAAAGAAACATTATACCAAAATCTCTGGGACACTATGAAAACAGTACTTATAGGAAGATTTATTTCATGGAGCGCATTTAATAAAAGAAGTAAAACTCAACAAATAAATGACCTAACACTACAGCTCAAAGCCCTAGAAAAAGAACAGACGAATACCAAATGTAGTAGAAGACAGGAAATAGTTCATCTCAGAGCTGAAATCAAGGAAATAGAAACAAAAAAAACAATACAAAATATTGACAAAATAAATAGTTGGTTCTACAAAAAAAATAAACAAAATTGATAAACCTTTAGCCACACTAACAAAGAGAAGATGAGAGAAAACCCAAATCACTAAAATTCAGAATGAACAAGGAAATATCACAATAGACACGACTGAAATACAAAACATAATTAGAAGCTATTTTGAAAAACTATACTCCAAAAAAATAGAAAATTTCGAAGACATCAACAGGTTTCTAGAGACATATGAATTGCCTAAACTGAACGAGGAGGACATACACAATTTTAATAGACCAATTTCAAGTAATGAAATAGAAGAAGTCATCAAAAGTCTACCAACAAAGGAAAGTCCAGGACCAGGGTTCTCAGCCGAGTTCTACAAAACCTTTAAAGAAGAGCTCATTCCAATACTTCTCAAAGTTTTCCATAAAATAGAAGAGGAGGGAACCCTCCCAAACTCATTCTATGAAGCCAATTTTACCCTGATACCTAAACCAGACAGAGACACATCAAGGAAAGAAAATTTCAGACCAATATCCTTAATGAACATTGACGCAAAAATTCTCAACAAAATTTTAGGAAATCACATACAAAAACATATTAAAAAGATAGTGCACCATGATCAATTGGGTTTCATCCCAGGGATGCAAGGTAGGTTCAACATACAGAAATCAAAAAATGTCATTCACCATATCAACAGACTTAAAGTTAAGAATCATATGATTATTTAAATGGATGCAGAAAAAGCATTCCATAAAATACAGCATCCCTTCATGTTCAAACCCTAGCAAAAATTGGGGTAGTGGGAATATTCCTTAACATTATAAAGGCTATCTACGCTAAGCCCATGGCCAATATCATTTATATGGTGAAAAACTGAAAGCATTCCCCCTAAAAACTGGAACAATGCAGGGATGCCCTCTTTCACCACTTCTATTCAACATCGTCCTTGAGACTCTAGCCAGAGCAATTAGACAAACCAAAGAAATTAAAGGGATACGAATTGGAAAAGGAGAACTCAAATTATCCCTGTTCGCTGATGACATGATTATATTTTTAGAGGAACCTGGAAATTCCACAAGTAAACTTTTAGAACTCATAAATGAATTCAGTAAAATAGCAGGATACAAGATCAATGCTCATAAATCCAAAGCATTTTTATACATAAGTGATGAATCTTCAGAAAGAGAAATTAGGAAAACTACCACATTCACAATAGCTTCGAAAAAAATAAAATACTTGGGAATCAAACTCAGAAAAGAAGTGAAAGACCTCTACAATGAGAACTACAGAACACTAAAGAAAAAAAATTAAAGAAATCCTCAGAAGATGGAAAGATCTCCCATCTTCTTGGATAGGCAGAATTAATATTGTCAAAATGGCCAGACTACCTAAAGTGCTATACAGATTCAATGCAATTCCAATTAAAATCTCAATGATGTACCTTACAGAAATAGAGCAAGAAATTATGAAATTCATCTGGAAGAATAAAAAACCCAGAATAGCTAAAGCAATCCTCAGTAGAAAGAGCGAAGCAGGGAGTATCACAATACCTGATCTTCAACTCTGCCACAAAGCAATAGTAACAAAAACGGCATGGTATTGGTACCAAAATAGACAGGTAGATCAATGGTACAGAATAGAGGACATGAACACAATCCCAAATAAATACAATTTTCTCATACTAGACAATGGGGCCAAAAATATGCAATGGAGAAACGATAGCCTCTTCAACATATGGTGCTGGGATAACTGGAAAACCATGTGCAACAGAATGAAATTAAACCCCTATCTCTCATCTTGCACAAATCTCAACTCAAAATGGATCAAGGTTCTCGGAAACAGACCAGAGACCCTGCCTCTTATAGAAGAAAAAGTAGGTCCAAACCTTCAACTTGTTGGCTTCGGATCAGACTTCCTTAATAGGACTCCCATAGCACAACAAATTAAAGCAAGAATCAACAACTGGAATAGATTCAAACTAAATAGCTTTCTCTCAGCAAAGGAAACTATCAGTAATGTGAAGAAAGAGCCTACAGAGTGGGAGAATATCTTTGCCACTCATTCTTCAGATAGAGCGCTAATTTCCAGAATCTATGAAGAACTCAAAAAACTCCAAGAATACCAATAATCCAATCAACAAATGGGCTAAGGAAATGGACAGACACTTCACAGAAGAAGATATACAAGCAATCAACACATATATGAAAAAATGTTCAACATCTCTAGTAATAAGAGAAATGCAAATCAAAACTACCCTAAGATCTCATCTCACCCCAATTAGAATGGCAATCATCAAGAACACAAGCAACGAGAGGATGTGGGGAAAAACGTACACTCATACATTGCTGGTGGGGTTGCAAATTAGTGCAGCCACTCTGGAAAGCAGTATGGAGATTCCTCAGAAAGCTTGGAATGGATCCACCATTTGATCCAGCTATCCCACTCCTTGGCCTATACCCAAAATACTTAAAAATCTGCATACTAGAGAGATACAGCCACGTCAAAGTTCATTGCTGCTCAATTCACCATAGCCAGATTGTGGAACTACCTAGATGTCCTTCAATTGATGAATGAATAAAGAAAGTGTGGCATATATATACAATGGAATATTTCTCCACCATGAAGAATGATAAAATTATGGCATTTGCAGGCAAATGGATGAAATTTGGAAAATATCATACTAAGTGAGATAAGCCAATCTCAAAATACTAAAGGACAAATTATCTCGCTGATAAGCGCATGAGGACATATAATGGGGGTTGGGAGGGGTTAGCATTAGGGTTAGAGTTAGGGATAAGGAGGGGGGTAAGAATGGAAGAAGAAAGGACTGTACAGAAGGAAAAGAGTGGTGGGAGGAGTAAAGGGGTGGGGGGAAGGGAAAAAATAACAGAATGAATCAAACAACATTTTCCTATGTAAATTTATGATTACACAAACGGTATGCCTTGACTCCATGTACAAATAGAGAAACAACATGTATCCCATTTGTTTACAATAATAAAAAAAAGAAAAGAAGAACTAAAGCTGTCACTATTTGCTGATGATATAATTCTATATTTAGAAGATCCTAAAAACTCCACTTGAAAACTTCTAGAACTAATAAATGAATTCAACAAGGTAGCAGGATATAAAATCAATACGTGTAAGTCTAATGCATTTCTATTCATAAGTGATGAATCCTCTGAAAGAGAAATTAGGAAAACCACTCCATTCACAGTAGCCTCAAAAAAAATAAAATACTTGAGAATTAATCAAACAAAAGAGGTGAAAGACCTCTACAATGAAAACTACAGAATATTAAAGAATGAAAATGAAGAAAACCTTTGAAGATGGAAAGATAGCCCATGTTCTTGGATAGGCAGAAATAACATTGTCAAAATGGTCATTCTACCAAAGGCACTATACAGATTCAATGCAATTCCAATTAAACTCACAATGACATAGAGAAAGCAATCATGAACTTCATCTGGAGGAACAAGAGACCTTGAATAGCCAAAACAATCCTGAATAGAAAAAGAGGAACAGGACATATCACAATACCAGACATTAAACTGTACTACAGAGAAATAGTAACAGGAACAGCATGGTTTTGGATCCAAAATAGACAGGCAGACCAATGGTACAGAATAGAAGACACAGAGACAAAACCACATAAATAAATTCACCCCATACTATACAAAGGAGCCAAAAACATACAGTGGAGAAAAGACATCATGTTCAACAAATGGTGCTTGCAAAACTGGAAATCCATGTGCACTAAAATGAAATTAAACCTCTACCTCTCACCCTGAACGAAACTCAACTCAAAATGGATCAAAGACATAGGAATTAGACCAGAGACCCTGCACCTAATAGAAGACAAAGTAGGCCCAAATCTTCATCATGTTGGCTTAGGTTCAGACTTCCTCAATAAGACTCCCAAAGCACAAGAAATCAAAGCAAGAATCAATAAATGGTATGATCTCAAACTAGAAAGCTTTTTCTCGGCAAAAGGTACAATCAAGAATGTGAAGAGAGAGCCTACAGAGTGGGAGAAAATCTTTTCCACACACTTCAGATAGACCACTTATCTCCAAAATTTATAAAGAAATTACAAAACTTTACAACAAAAATACAAAGAACCCAATCAATAAATGAGCCAAGGAACTGGACAGACACTTTACTGAAGACGACAAACAGGCAATTAATAAATATATGAAAAAGTGTTCAACATCTCTAGTAATTTGAGAAATGCAAATTGAAACAACTCTAAGATTTCATCATACTCCTATTAGAATGGGTTTTATCAAGAACACAAACAACAATAGATGTTGGCAAGGATGTGGAAAAAACGCACACTTTTACATTGCTGATGGAGTTGCAAATTGGTGCAGCCACTCTGGAAGACAGTATGGAGAATCCTCTGAAAACTTGGAATGGACCCACCTTTTGACCCAGTTATCCCACTCCTCGGTTTATACACAAAGGAACTAAAATCAGTAAACTACAGTAACACAGTCACATCAATGTTTACAGCAGCTCAGTTCACAATATCTACATTGTGGAAACAACCTAGATGCCCTTCAACAGAAGAATGGATAAAGAAACTCTGGTATATATAAACAATGGAATACTATTCAGTCATAAAGAAGAAGAATATTATGGCATTTGCAAATAAATGGATGGAATTGGAGAATATCAATGCTAAGTGAAATAAGCCAAGCCCAAAAAACCAAAGGCCGAATGTTTTCCCTGATAACTGGAGGATGATATATAATGGGGTAGGAGTGGGGAATAAGAGAATAATGGGGGAACTTTAGAATATGTAGAAGAAAATGAGAGGGAGGGGGGTATGAAAAATGGTGGAATGAGACAGACATCATCTAAGTTGAAAATATAGATAAAAGTATACAAAGAAGTAACCAAAGTGGTATGAAATGGGGTTGGGGGGGTTGGAATCAACCAATCACAATGGAAGCTGGTAGTGCAGTGGTGAGGAACATAAAACAAAAAAAAGGAAAAATTACATGTAGAAAACAGCACCTTGACAGGAACCTTTCATTATCTGTAATGACATTAGGTGGAACATATGAATTTTGGTTCCTCAATACTTAAGAAGCCTTTCTAAACTATTGTGTTTGGGGACATAGGCTTCAGGTTGGGGGATTCTCTTCTAACAGAAACAAAGCACCTAGTTACAGTAACTGGACCTGCCAAGACACCATGGGCACTGTGAATGCCACCAATCTGAGGGGCATAGGGGAGGGGAGGTTTTGGTACAACTGGCACAGAGTGAGGCTGGACACCCTGACAACATGCTATCAAGTGACAGAGGTTTGGGGCCCCCTGGAGGGAGGCTGCTACTCTGTGAATCCTCAACCAACATCCAGAAGGGCATCCAGAAGCAGCCAGGACAGAACTGGGGTTTCCCAGGCAGAGTTGAAGAATGAGACAGCCCTGGGAGTGAACAGGAGTCTAATTTCAGTCCCTGACCTGACATCAGGAGAGTCCAAACTATTTCCTGGTTTGCAGTGACCACATTCTGAGGGTCAGACTAATACAGGGTCACACCCAGTACACTGGCAAGACCCAAGGCACAATGAGGACCTCACCTGGCAAATCCACTGAAGGAGGCTGGTCACATGTATAAGCATGGGCAGATCACACTGGTTGAAATTCATTAGGGAGAACAAGTTGAGGTCCAAGTCACTACGAGGGAGCACAGCGTAAAAAGATTGGGTTCCTCGGGTCTGTTTCTTTCACCCATCATAACTGCATGGGCCTCCTGCTAATCTCAGGGCACTATTTATCACTGTTCAGAAGTCATCTCTTGGAAGACTTCTCTATCCCAGGGTCTTCCAAATATGCCTGCACACTCCTCCCTGGCCTTTCCACCCACCTCCAGGCAGCTCTTTCAACGGATTGCATATGCTATGCTCAGTTGTAGTCTTGGATGAGGGAAAGGACCTTCTTTATGCATAGACTATGCCCAGGTTCCTTGAGGAGACTCTCAGAATGACACTGACTCTCACCTGTCTCATTTCATAGCCCTGAACCTGAAATTCACCTTGTTTCACAGAATCCTCTCTGGTTGAGGAGTCTTTCAGAGATCAGCCCTGGAAACTGTGACATTGATGAACTTCACAGACAATAAGGGACCTAAAGTTATTTTCTCCATCCAGTCAGAATTTTGGTGCTTTTAAACATGAAACATGAATGATAAAAAAATAAGAATAAACTTGCCTATTTATGATGTAATGTGGAATAAGATGTGTCTAACACAATGTGTTTGAGGCTAGAAATAGTGGAAAATCCATAAAAGAAGGTGGTTGATTAAGTAAAAGGTATAATGTGGGGAATGACTAAAAACATACCAATAACCAGAGAAACATTAAATGAAACCAAAGTACCCGTGGGAGTCATAGTGAGGACTATGAGGGATGTGAGGTTCCATGGTCCATCTTATGCTGAGTCACTTTTCACCAGTGGTCTCTCAGCAGGGAGCCACTTTGCCCATGGGCAGGAAACCGGAAAGTAAACAGCCCTGCTAAACTGGTTCCAGATTAAAAAAAAAAAAAAAAACAGTCCAGAAGAATTGGAAGAATGGTTAATGAGTCAATACCTGGAAAATGACTGTGATTAGAGGTCATAGAAGTCTAGGGTGATTTTTTTGACCAAAGCAGCTTGAAGAAATTTGCATGGTGTCCAAATATGTACTTCCCCCAAAATCTTGAGATTAATAACAGAGGTCTCAGAGAGCCCAGCTGTGCCATGCTTGAGAGAACAGAGATCAGCGAAGAGTAGGTATCACCCACTTGGACATTCAAAGACAATTACCGTTTAGATATGGGGTGTTCCACAAAAGCTCATGTGTGAGACAATGCAAGAATGTTCAGAGGAAAATAGGTTGTGAGGCGTAAATAATTCAGTGCCTTAATCCAATGATGTAGTTGATAACTGTGCACAGGTAGGTTGTGGTTGAGGTTGTCACTGGGGATGAGACTTTTAGTGAGCTGAGCTCTCTCTGCATTCTGGATGTCATGACTTGAAATGCTTTCCTCCTCCCTGTAATTCCCCCATGATATTCTGCCTCATTTTGGGCCCAGAGCAATGGAGTCGGCCATATATGGACTGAGACCTCTGAAAGCATGAGTCAAAAAAAATCCCCCCTCTAAATTGTTCTCATTAGGACCTTTCATCACAGCTACAAAAATGCTGACTAAATCATGTATCACGTAGAATATTCTATACACGGAAAACTGTTCTGCTGCTAAATTCCTATTTTAAATGTCCAAATGCCCCATCTAGACCACTTGTTCCTTGCATTTTGGTAAAAAGAAAATAGACCCAGACATCCTAGTTATTCTAGGTTGAAAAAGAGTTGAAGCATCAGAACCATGCTGGAGGTGAATCCAAGGACACATTTAACAACCAGCCTCTCCTGTCTTCATAGTGACACAACAGATACATATATACAGGTATGAGTCATACGATCAAAGGGTTTCTCTTCTCCATACATCATACAACAAAAATCATTCTTCCTACTACCAGAAATATACATGTGATCAGTTTTGAGAAATACACTTAAGTCTATGAAATTTGTAACCTATAAAGGCACCATATCCCACGTGTGTCAACCAGAAACTTATTCCCATCTCCATGATCACTCAGTCTCCAAAGAAACATAATTATGATATCCAGGCTACATCTAATAAGATAAAATTATCCAACAAACAACCAAAGCAAAAAATACTATTTTCCCTTTAAGAGGATACAATATACTTTTCATCCTCAAATATATTCCTTTTCCTCCATCTTTGAATCCTGTAACTTAAATATTGAAACATAAATTTATTGAATTTAACATACCTTATGTTAGATGACACTCGAATCAGATAGGAGAAGGAAAACATATTCAAATGTATTCACATTAAAATAAAGAAATATTTTCCCATATAATTCTAATTCCTGTGATCATGATTGGTACTTTGTTCACTCCCCATTTCTTATTCACTTGACCATTGAAAAATGCTTTGGGTAGTGTTGATCTCTAGCTAGTAGTCACAGGTAGAATGGTACAAATCATCCTTCATCTCTCCAGACTCCATTGGTCCATCAATAACCCTGCCGAACTGGATTGGGTTGGTATTCTGAGTTTAACTGCAGTCCAAGGGAGTACTAGAGAATATACTTCATTCCATGCATATACATCCTTACTTTAATTTTGCCATGGAAACCTAATTCCCCTGAAATCAGGACCAATCATGATCCAAAAGCCCCAATTTGGTCTAACGATTTCCTGTCGTGAGTGAACAAAGGGGACCTTGGACCCAGGTGAATGTAGTCATTCTTGTTTGTTCTGTGGAGGCATCTTCCATTTGGAATTGAGTCCTCTGCACTAGACCAATAGAGTGTAAGTTCACTGAGCTGGGAGGCAAACATTGTGCTTGTGAGTCACTGGGGACAATGAGTGGAGTTTCTCCCATTCTCGGTCTTTTAGGATGGAGAAGAAATGTGAGAGTAGTAATGGCAGAAATATGGCCTGAATGCTGCCCTTTAGTGGATGTGACATAAGTGCTGTGCTCAGAAGACTCATGTTCAATACTCTGATGGTGGTTAATATGTTCACTAAGTCCAAGGATAACAATTTTGGCAGAAGCATTACAGGTGAGGAGAACAAGCTTTCTCAAGGATAAAGTCCTATTTCACTGAGAACTGAAGTCAGCCTGCCATGATGAAAAGTCTAATGTTGTCAAACTGCCCTGAAGTACTGACTACTTCCCACAGGGAGTAACCTCATGTTATAATTCAGGGTTGTTTTTCACTGTTGTTACCTGGTTATAATCAGTTTGCCTTTTTGAGCAGAAATCCATTTTCATGACCACATAAATCTCCATTCATGAAACCATGGACAGTTTGTGCTTGAACTTCCTGGGCAAAAATATGGGTGTCTAGTGAAGGAAGCTAACTGACAGAGACAGAATGAATTAAGATCCACCTCATCATTAGGATCATTTCATTCTCAAGTCACTCTTTGGTGAGCATGACATGGTACCAAAATACCTTTATGACTATGAAAACACATACTGAGTTTGTTTTCTTTACAGTAAACAGTGATGAAAGCAGTCACCTAAAACCAATGTTGCATTTCTATGAACATAAAGGTGAATAATAGAAGGAGTTTGTAACTTTGAATAGCAAAATGATTGTTTTCATATACCCCCAAATTATACTGCTTACATAACTTCCCTATCTTCATATATGAACCATGACAGTATAACTCCACATCATTTGTAACCACAGGAATGGGAAGTTATACTTCATGTATAATATGTCCAAATACACTCTACTGTCATGTACATCTAAAAAGAAGAAATAAAAAAATTTAAATTATATATTTAGATTTAGAAGTGTTGTGATAGCATACTACTTAAATTCTGGATTTTCATAAGATATTTGGTCAAACAGTAGTTTTGAAACAAACATACTTTCCTTTCAAAGTGCAATTTATTCTAATAAACATGAATCACTTTTATGTATGTGGCTATAAATGTTAAAAGATGCATATTATTTCTGTTAACAATTCAGTGATTGGAAAATTACCAACAATGCTTCAGTCAATTTGGTTAAGTAAATCTTCTTTAACAAATGTGAATGAGAAAATAAAAAACACATGAAAAGTTTCTGAGAAAACTTTACTGTCCAAATCAAGAATTAATGTAAACATATAATACCATATTTCAAAGAAAGCACATGAGGAAAAGAATGTAAAATGCATCATAAATAAGTTCTCATCAATTTCTTGTGGAAATTATACTATTTTGATATGGTGGGTTATATAACATATATTACTAAAATAATTATGCATGCCTTTTTAATTTTAATAAGATTAGTAGACTTTGAATGCACAACAAGCTTTCACTAGATTTTTTTTAGACCTTGCTGGACTGGAGCCCTCAAGTAGCAGTAGTTTTAGGCTCACCTTGTGCCCAAAGCCTCTTCTCCACCTATGGGACATACATGTGAATCCTGGGAAAGTGTCTGGTACTGGAATTTCGGAGACGTGGGGCATGGATCACCTCCTGGTGCAGATGACTGAGACTGAGCCATGCTCTGGCTCCTTCCCAGAAGCAAAATATCCACCACACAATGGTCACTGCTGAGCCTGTCTGACTGGTGAATCTCACAGTTACGGCCTCATGTTCAAGTGAAGACCAGTGTTGTTTTGTACCTATAATCACCTGTATTTGCATCATGAGTTGTTTTTCAAAAGGTGTGAAATTCTCTGCAGCAATTGACAATACTGTTCTCAAACTCCCTTGGTCTACATTGGGATTCTGATAGGGGGTCTTCACCCAAACACCAACATTTGTCTCCCACCACCAATTCCTCTATTAGCACACATCTAGGGGGTAAGATTGTCCATAGAGCTGGTCCACTGGAACAACTGTCACATAGGACACAGTGTCTCTTCAAACTGGAATACATAACCATTTGGCAATTTTCACTGTTGCTTATATGTAAATTGGGGAAACATACAGTTTGAAGTATGCTACTTCCTTTAGAGTGACCCTCTAAGCCTTGTCCTTTTATTCTTCTGGGTGGGTAGTGTAAGAAAAAATGAGTTGTTCATTAGTTTCTGGGAGATGGCTTAAAAAGATTCATACAAATAAATCTTAATATTTGACAGAACACAGAGGAAAAAAATTTCTTATGGTTTCTTTCATGCTTCTGGAATATGTGTGTTTTTCCAACCTTTCAATATACTGGGCACTTCATGCATAATTGATTCAATTGCCATGATAACATAGAACCATAGGAAATTCTCTTGAATTTCCAGATGATCCAAAGCACATAGACAATATTACAACAAGGAAATAAATATCACTGCAGCTAAGGAAATAAAATACATATGTATTCTTTTGTCCATGAATGCAGATTTTTAATTGGTCTTTTTATTTATACATGACAGTATACTATATGTTGACATATAACATATACATGAATTATAACTTCCCATTTTTGTGTGTGTACATGGTGTGGAGTTACACTGATCATGTATTCACATAAGAAAATAGGAAAGTAATGTCCAATTTATTCTACTGTCTTTGCTGTTCCCATCTCGTGTCACTTCCTTTCACTCCCCTTTGTCTAATCCAGTGAATCCTATTCTCAAACCCAACATACTTATTGTGAGTTACTATCCACATGTCAGAGAGAACATTTGATCTTTTGTGTTTTGGGATTGACTTATTTCACTTAGCGTGATATTCTCCAGTTCCATTCATTTACTGAAAGTTTAATGCAGATTTTCTGATCCTTCGCGGTGAGAAGAATAGAAAAGAATTCAACTTCTGCACTATATCATGCACTTACAGGCATGTTAATCTGCTACAGTCATTGAAATGGCCAATGAGATGAACTCCTGTCTGGATATGTAGAAATCCACTTTAAACTCATATCACCTATTCAATTCTTATGGGGGAAAACCAATAAATTAAATGAATATATCAACCAAATCAACCCTGACTCTTTAACGTTCTTTATGTGTGGCACGGACTATGTCACTTCCTAACCCAACTTGCAATATTTTCATTTACTGTTCTTCAGGGACATGAGTATTGTCATGGGGAGTGCTCAGAATTTATCAACTTCTTAAATGTCCAATAAGGAAATGATTTAGTATTTTCCAAATCATTCACCGTGTTCCAAACACTTGACTCTGAACTTGCAGTGACAGCACCATTAAGAAGCTTAAGGGAGTGGGCATGACTATGTTCAATATGATTTCACAAACATGGTCTTCATCCAAAATTTACTGACCTTGACTTTAGCTGTGTCCTGATGTGATGGGAATATTCTTGGAACCTCTTCTTGCAGAACATTCTACATTAGAAATTTGGCTCAGGTCTACAAATTGGGGGGTAAATTGGTATGTAGAAGTTTTCTTCAAACATCCTACATTACTTCTGAGTGTTTAGATTCAACAAGAGTCACACTGCTTGTCCATCCACTAGATCCAAGGATGTTGAATTCCCCGCACTTCATTCTGTAAGCAGACCTCAGTGCAATCACTCAGATTAATCCGTATGAGTGTACCCAACTTGCTTCTGATGGTTATGTACAATCACATGGTCTATATGCACCGGATCACATCTGCGGAGATGTTGCCCAGATGATGGTGTAAAAAGTGTGAATTAGGGTCCCAAGAGCTGAGACGGAGTTTTCAGGGCTAATCCTCCACTTTCTGTCCCCTTTCTGTCCCTGGGGGCTGAGCCCTGCTCTGGAAAACACATATTCCATAAGCAGTTGCTCATGAGTCTCAACTCAGACTGATTTGCATAACTGGCATCTCTCTCCAGTGAGGGGAATATACATATATTCTGCCATATGAAAAGTTTTTTTGATGGTGTAAGTGGACTGAGAGTGGAGACAATTGAGAAACATTAATTCTTTTCCTAATGCCTTCTGGGGATGGGGAAGAGAAGGTGATGACCTTTGGAACAGAGTTCACTATGCTGGATGTAATTACCAAGCCCAGAGGGAGACCTAGGAAAATACAAGTCCATTCCTCATCATCGTCCAGAGAAGTCCAGTTTATAGGTAGTATAAATCACTATGACAATCTAAGGAGCATCAGTCCATGATACGTTGAACAATTTGTTATACACACCAAAAATACTGGTTGTTAAGTTGTATACAAATATATCTGAGAACCTCATGTCTGAGTTAGCCCCAATGCAAGACTGTTAAAAGAAGTAGCTCTCCTGGCTGAATAGAGCACAGTGCTGGATCATAAACTTGGAGTGCAGTGTTAGTGGAGGTCAGCGACTGAATGTTTCAGTGCCTTCATCTCTGAGAAGAGCCAGCAGTCCTCAAGGTTGACACTGTGGGATTAGACACATTCATTCTTCTTAAGCCCCTCTCTGCTTCCCTACACACCCCATGGCCAGCAAACAAAAGAACCCTCGCTGGAGACTGGAAGTTGAAAGAGCCTCCCCAAAAGAGAAAGTTTTAATACTGAAATCTATCATTTAATTCAAGAGAGTAGTTTTATTTCCATCAAAACATGCTTTGTACATATGTAATGTAAATTAATGTCTTCAAATTGTTGAGAAATAACATGTTTTTGTATTTGCCTTGTGATTTTATGGACACTTTTATTTGCATGGGGAAAAAAACACTGTAATTTTATTTCACTAAAAAAAGCTTAACCCTTGTGTGAAATGAAGGAACTGTCAATAATTGATAGTAAAATAATACAGCAACCTGTTAGCCTGGTTTTCAGTTTTTGATCTCCAACCTGTCATATGGAAGAAGTCACAGCTTTTGTAGAACTTTAAGGGGAAGAAGGGATTTAAACAGTGTTTCTTCCTGTCAGGATTACCTGTTGTTGTTGTTTTTTTTTTTTTGCCTTACTTGCAATTTCATCCATCAGATTTTGGTAAATCACAACCATATTGTTTATGTATAGTACAAAAGAATTACCAAGAAAATCTTAAAAGTTGTGATCTGACATGCTATAAAGGATTCTTAATATTGAATGTCTTTCATATATCCTGGTGTGTCAGAGATTCTGTGCCTCAAAAATTGTTTCCAAGGTTGTTTATACACTGTATTTGTTCACATGCATAGTGAATAGGAGTTTTTTTACTTATAGTTCAGAAGAGTCAATAAAACCAGTATCTTCACTTTTAAAAAAATTGTTTTCTTTTTAAAGAAGGAGCTAAGAAAACCCAGTAGTCCTTATACAAATGAACTGTACTATTGGATAAGCCATTAAATATTCTATTTTAAGAAGATAAATGCTTAGTAGATAAAAACAAATTTTAATTCTCAGACTTGTAGAATTTCATTCTTGAAAAGGACTCTTGTAATGTAAGCTACTTTCATTCAAACTACTTTTTAGCTTCAAGAAATTGGGTAATTACTAAAATTTTCTTGTTAAAACTATAATTTAATAGAGTTATCTTAACATGCATTATCAGTTATTTAAATGTACTGATATTACAATATGACACTTTGGAACACAGGTCCAACTACCTGATACCAAGTGTATTTATCTTAAAATTGGGAAAGTTTTCCATGACAAATGCCACAAATATTTTTACTTTGAAACTTATCCATTATGTATATTTTTTAAATATCTTACAATAGTTTCAGAAAAAAAACTTCAGTAGGGGTACTGGGCTTGAACCAAGCCATTCTTTATCACTGAACTACAACCCCAGTCCTTTTTGTTTTTTGGTTTTGAGACAATATCTCATTAAGTTGCTAAGGGTCTCTTGAAATTGCTGAGGTAGGCCTCAAATGTGGGATTCTCTTGTCTTAGATTACAGGCATGTCCCACCAGGTCTGGTTATTTTCACAAATTTAAAACAAAAGTTTGTATACCTAATAAAGTGAATCTTCAATGACAATGGAGAATGATAGAATTCTACACCTGAAAACTGTTTGGATTATATTTGACTTGTTCACCTAAAACAGAAATGTGGTCATTTATCTCAGTTTGCAAGCTTAATTTTCCAGTGTCATTTTTCCTGTGTCAGTTTTGCTAATACAAATGCTCACAAAACAAACCTTAAAACAGTCAAAATTCTTATATTTTGGGAAAACTGATAGTCTAGTCTGATATATCTAACAGAATTTTCCCATATTTATTTCATAGAAATATTTTTAAGATATTTATATTTTAAACTTTGTGGTACTAAAATAGTGAAAGTCAAACTTTAAAATTAAAATATTTGTACTTACTTTGTATATCTGGTCATATCACTTCCCACAATACAACATAGTGTTTAATTCAATGGTATGAATGAAGAATGCTAATGATGACAAAAGTTTGTTGACCACTAACAAGAAAGTCGGTATATAGGAACATTAATAACCCAATCATACTGAAGGATCTTAGTGGTGGGCAAAATTGACATCATTTATGAGACTTAGTAGTGAAATATTTTTCTCATTTTAACTTAATTGTCCACATCTTTTCATTTTGATGTATGCCTTACAGTTTCTACAGAACTCAGTACCACTACTCCCTGCCTTATTTTCTTGTGACATTGATAGTTGTTTAGGAGTGGGATGTAAATATTAAGTACAGATGTAAAATTATTTTTTGCATTAAACATTGGCCTTTATATGTTTTCCATAGGAATGAGAGAGCTTTGCCCAGTTGTCTTCATTGTATGAAAATGAATTTTTTTCCTACACATTAACAAACAGATTGCAAATGCGAATGCTCTTCTATGTGGTATGTTTGGTGGACTTATTAATGAACAAGTATTGATTGCCTACTCTGTATCAGGTTCCATGCTACCTATGTCTATTTGAAAATGTTGTGTAACTTCTAAACAAACCAAGCAAATTGAAACTTTTCTGAAATTATGAAGACATCATCTGATAACTTATGTCATATTTCCTATATATGTGGACATAGAGATATTAAGATAGGAAAGGTTTCTACATAAATGCACTGACACAAATGCTATTAATTTCCATAGCAATTGTATTAAATCTGTGCAGTGCCTTTTACTAGAGAAGGAATCATAATTAATGACCAGGTCAGTAGAAAAGAAAAGGGGAAAGTGTACACAATGATAATATTATATCTAATTCACAGTGAAGATAGTCATTTAATTCTTTGCCAAAACTAGGGTATAGCAAGTATTCTTAAACACTAAATTTAAATTGTTGTTTGTATTTTGTGAAAAAGATGTTCACTAACAAAAATCTATTCACAATATTATATAAGTATAAAATTTGTGTATTAAAAAAGTGTACTTCTTTCCCAACCAAAATATTGATATTCACATAAAAGCAAAATGGGAAAATAGCCAATGCAATATTCTCCTTTTGGAGGCTCCCTACAAGTGAAAGCAGATTTTATGTCACTTCACATGGCCTTTGCTTGTCCCAGTTATATTCCTTTCCATACATTTCTAATAGAGTACTCTAGATTTACCACCTTGGATTTGCGAGTATGCTGACTAAGAGACAAAAATGGCCATGCTATCTATCAGAAAGGCAAAATGTACTCATAACTATTTTATTTATTAAGATACAAAAGGTTTCTACCTAAATGCACTGACATAAATGCTATTAATTTCTCATACTCTTTTTTTTTCTCATGGAAATGTTTGTACTATTTTACCATTGATTTTTATGAAATATAATGTTTTAAAGAAAAATAAAATAAAACAAATTTAAAATTTTTCTCTCTAGAAATGTCTGGAGATTCAGAAATAGTGGGAAATGGGCAAGGTTGGTATTTCAAACCAAGAATAGAAACTCTTCTGATTCTCAAAATGGAAGCTATGTCGCCCTTTCAAACCAGACTTTTAGGATGAATGAAAATATTGGAGGAGGGCTAGCCCATTTTTGCTAATTTGTTTCTAAACAGAGATTATTAATGTATGTGTCTAGGATTCAGTTATTGAAGGGAAAATACACTATTAAATAACACTCTTGTGCGAGTAAAATACACAGTTAGACCAGAGCAGCACCCCTTAATGTGGCATGTGCTTGCTTGAAAATTCTATGAGTGTCACAATGGTAACATAGGATGCACATCTTACCTTCCATTCCAACTGTCATTCAGTGAGCTGAGGCTCAAATAGAAAAGCACTGGTCTGGATTTCAGTGGCAGTCCCACATGGGAAATCTAAATTGCTGTGGTGAAGGTATGTTCACATTGATATTTTGAAGGCTGTTTCTTCAAAGGGATCAGTTAACTTGTACTGAACATATTTTCCTCTTCATTTTTAAATCTTCCACACTCAATCTACTCTGCTGAGTTATAAGTATTTTGTAATTTTGTTTTATCACACAACTATTATATTTGATTATTCTCTCCACCTAGTTGCCTTAAATATTTTCCTCAATTTAGGAAAGTGGATATTTCCTAGTGCCAATATCATGTGCACTCTTTGAGTGGATCGATAAGCAGGGGGAGGACAGCCACCTTGGTTTCATGAAATGAAAAAAAGAGAGAATACAGATGCTAAGTAAGTCAATAGATATCCCATGAAAGGTCATTACAGGTCAAACTCTTCTGAGTGGATATGTGAACCTCTAAAATTAATGTTAGAGAAGTCTAAATCAAGGCATTTGCAGAAAGGTAAAAGATCAGAGAGATAGAGTCCTGTTTCCAAGTGGTGATGACCACAAGATCCCCGGTGTTAGGGAGCTATTGGGATGGAAACAACAAAGGACAATGCCATGAAGAAGTGGAGTGGACATGGAATAATGGAGGAAATGAGGGACTTAATGGAGGCTACAGTTTTGGGTAGTCCCTGCTATGCGGATAAGTCTCTGGTCTCTGGCATTCAAGGATCTAGGCAGGGATGAGGAAGGATAGTGGAACAGGCCTGATCAGATCTGGTGCATCTGCAGCAGGTTTTCAGCCATCTGAAAATGTCTATCTGCTCAGGTGATAGTGCAGAAAATATTAATTTACAAAAAAGAAAGTAATTGAAGAAAACCTTCAAGGATGGAAAGATCTACCATGTTCTTGGATAGGCAGAATTAAGATTGTCAAAATGGTCATTATACCAAAGGCACTATACAGATTCAATGTAATTCCAACTAAAATCCCAATGACAGAATAATATTGCATTGTGTATATAACCACACATTCTTTATCCATTCATCTGTTGAAGGGCATCTAGGTTGGTTCCATAATCTAGCTATTGTGATCTGAGCTGCTATAAACATTGATGTGGCTGTGTTACTGTACTATGCTGATCTTAAGTTCTTTGGGTATACACCAAGGAGTGGGATAACTGGATCAAAAGGTGGGTCCATTCCAAGTTTGCTGAGGATTCTCCACACTGATTTCCAGAGTGACTGCACCAATTTGCTACTCCACCAGCAAATAAATGGATGAAAATGGAGAATATCATGCTAAGTGAAATAAGACAATCCCCAGAAAACAAAGGCCGAATGTTTTCCCTGATAAGTGGAAAATTATATATAATGGGTGTGGGAGTGTGGGGAGTGAGAAAAGAATCAGGAACTTTACATTATGTAGAAGGAAATTGTAGGGAAGGGGTATGAAAATATTAGATTATCTACAGGGAAATGAGAGGGAGGAGAGGGTGGGGGTATGAAAATGGTAGAATGAGACAGACATCATTACCCTATGTACATATATGATTACATGAATGGCATGAATCTACATTATGTACAACCATAGAAAAGAAATGATGTACCCCACTTGTGCACAATGAATCAAAATGAAGTCTGAAAAAATTAAAAAATAAATGATTTTTAAAACATCCAAATGACATTCCTCATAGAAATAGAGAAAGCAATCATGAACTTCATCTGGAATAATAATAATCCTCCAATAGCCAAAACAATCCTGAGCAGAAAAAGTGAAGCATGAGGTATCACAATACAAGACAAACTAGACTACAGAACAATAGTAACAAAAACAGCATGGTATTGGCACAAAAATACCATGGCAGATCAATGGTACAGAATAGAAGACACAGAGACAAACCCACAAAAATACAGTTACCTCATATTAGACAAAGGAGCTAAAAACTTACATTGGAGAAAAGATAGCCTGTTCAACAAATGGTGCTGGGAAGCAGGAAATCCATATGCAGTAAAATTAAATTAAACACATCTCACCCTGCACAAAACTCAACTCAAAAGGCATCAAGGACTTAGGAATTAGACCAGAGACCCTGCACCAAACAGAAAACAAAGTAGGCCCAAATCTTCATCATGTTGGCTTAGGATCACACATCCTTCACAAGTCTCTCAAAGCACAAGAAATCAAAGCAAGAATAAATAAATGCAATGGATTTGAACTAAAAAGCTTTTTCTCAGCAAAGGATACAATCAATAATGTGAAAAGAGAACCTACAGAGTGGGAGAAAATCTTTTCCACATGCACGTCAGATAGAGCACTAATGTCCAAAATTTATAAAGAACTTACAAAACTTTACACCAAAAATACAAAGAACCTAATCTATAAATGAACCAAGGACCTGGACAGACACTTTACAGAAGAAAATATACAGATGTTTAATAAATATGTGAAAAAGTGTTCAACATCTCTAGTAATTAGAGAAATGCAAATTGAAACAACTCTAAGATTTCATCATACTCCAATTAGGATGGCTATTATCAAGAACACAAACGATAATAAATGTTGCATGGATGTGGGGGAAAAGGCACACTTTTGCATTGCTAGTGGAGTTGCAAATTGGTGCAGCCACTCTGGAAAGCAGTGTGGAGAGTCCTCAGAAAACTTGGAATGAACCCACATTTTGACCCAGTTATCCCACTCCTTGGTTCATATCCAGGACTTAAAAGTATCGTACTACAGTAATGCAGCCACATCAATATTCGTAGCTCAATTTACAATAGCTGGATTGTGGAACCAACCTAGATAACCTTCAACAGATGATTGGATAAAGAAACTGTGGTATATATACACAATGGAATATTATTCAACCATAAAGAAAAATAATATTATGGTATTTTCAGATAAATGGATGGAATTGGAGAATATCATGCTAAGGGAAATAAGACAATCCTCAAAAACCAAAGACTGAATGTTCTCCCTTATAAGTGGATGATGATATGAAATGCCGGTGGGGGTTGGGGGTGACAGAAAAATGGAGAAACTTTAGATTATCTACAGGGAAATGAGAGGGAGGAGGGGGTGGGGGTATGAAAAATGGTGGAATGAGACAGATATCATTACCATGTGTACTTGTATAATTACATGAATGGTATGAATCTACATTGTGCACAACCAAAGAAATGAAACGATGTACCCCATTTGTGTACAACAAATCAAAATGCAGTCTGTAAAGATAACAAAATAATAAGAAAAAGAAAAGAAAATATTATTTCTCAGAAATGGGGGCATTCAGCCCACCTAAGCACCATGACCCCAGGGTATCTGTTTCCCCCCTTTAACTCACACTAACAGCTCATAACAGCATAAGGAAACATAACTCTTGGCACAGAAATCAAGTGGCAGTTGGTTTAGAATGGCCTGAGTTCTGAAACAGTTTCTCAGGCACACACAGCTCTGACATTTGGGGGGTCAAGTGCACACCAGAAAGACTACTTCTGAGGCAGTTGGCCATGAGAAGACCCTGGGGGAAGAGGGCACAAGTTTGGACTCTAACCTCGACCTTCAGAGAGGCTTTGGATGAAATTATCATATTTTTGGTCAATAATTTCAAGGAAGAGGCAAGAGATTTGGCTCAGTCAACACTTCTGGGACATCAGTCTTCCCAAGGAGGCCTTCAAGGAGGAGGATTTGTGAAAGAGAAGAGTTAAGGGGTCCTGGTTCTAAGGTATCAACTACAGGGCTCAAGTGTTCAGGGATCTCTGATCCCAGATAAACACCTACACTACTGTCCCACATCCACCAGCAATGTTGTGGTTCTGGACAAGTCCCATAAAAACCTCCAAATTTCAAATGCCTAAACTCAACATTGTGGGTTAAGGAGTCTGCTCCACTCATACCACTAGGCTGATTTGGGATCACAGGAAATAACAGATATTCTCCATGAGCTTCTCAGATACCCAACTCTAAAGAATGAAGACTGGATTTCAACACCCACCACCATGGAGGATGACATTGGTTTCATAACTCACTGTTCAAATATTGCCAAAGATCAAGCTGAAGCTTACTCTTCCACACATTTTATGATAGGACTCTTTAGAACACATAGGAAGCACCAATCTTCTTAAGGCTGCCTGTATGTGATCATTGACAGCCTGGTAGCATTACATGAGCCAGGTGAACACTTCTGCATCTCCACACAAGAAATTGAGGCACAGAGGGGTTTATTTAACTCTCACAGGTATATACAGCTATGAGGTAGGATTTGAACATAAGTCACATGGCCATAGACTCTGCTCTTGGTCACTGTTCTCTCTGCCTCTCTATGATTTCCCCTTAGTAAAGGTGTTTGTACACTCAATAGTCGGTTGGGTTTTAGACCTCCCCACATTGCAATAAGATCCTTAAGGCCAATCTGACTCAGGTGCTTTGCTGCCCCAATGGTGAAAAATGTGTTCAAAAGTGTGAATTCTAAGAATATTCAAATCCCTCTCCTCTTTCTTGAAACATAGATTGTGTTATTTTAATATCTTGTCAAATAATGCACAATAGACAACAGTAATTTTTCCTAATATTTAATTGTAACATTGTCTCCCACACTCTGGAAACTAACATTCTGCTCTCATTTCTATAAGGTCAACTTTTCAGCTTCCAGCAAACAGGGAGACTATGCAGCATTTGTCCTTCTGTGCCTGACCATTTCATTTAACCTAATGTCCTCCAGGAACGTTCTTATTGTTGAAAATGACAGAAATCTTCCCACTGGAAAAAAAATACAAATATTTAAGTTGCTGGGTATGCTATTATTGTATACTTGAATTCAAAGGTCAAATTGTGTTCCCAGATATTTACAATTGTCATGTCAATTAAAACTACTTGAACTGTTATTTGAATTACTGCTATTGACCCTCTGTTCTTTTGCTAGCAAGTTTTCACCAGCTGATACTATTTTATCACATTTCACAGGCTGTTGCCTCCCATCAAAGGAAAAGAAGTCAACAACACATCCTGAAGACTTCCGTAGGCCTTTGGCCAGAGGAGTCCGACTCTGGCCACCAAATAGTGTGTACACTGACGAACAGTCGAACAAAGGTACTGTGGGGTTGAGTCAGTGTGTTCATCCTTCAGTAATGATTCTAGTCTGTTCAGAGTTCCAGTTCCTCTTTTGTTTGGTGTGTGCAGATTTATGGCCATTGAGTCAGTCAGTGGTGCTATAGGTCCAGAAGTGAAGATCTATTTCCCACTGAGTTTTTTGCACTTGATCCATTAAACTATTGATGGGCATTTTTGTTGATTCCATCATTAACCTACTGTGAATTGGCCTGCTGCAAACATCAAAGTCACTGTATTATGATAGTATGCTAATCTTAGTTCTTTTGAAAGCAGAGAGGAGCAGGTCCACTCACAGTTCTTCCAGGAATCTCCACATTGCTGTCAAGAGCCATCGTAATAATTTGCAGTCCCACCAACAGTGTGTCACTGTACCTCATTTGTCACATCTTTGCCAGTATTTCTATGGGTGTTCAGTTTTCCCAGCACCTATTGTTTAAACCACTATCTCCTGTCTACCATATAGTGTTAGTACTTACATCAAGTATCAGGTGGCTATAAGTATATGGGTTGTCTCTGTGTCGTATATTCTATTACATTGACCGTCATATCTATTTTGAGACTGATACCATGGCATTTTTGCTACTCATGTTTGTAGTCTACTTTGAGATTGGGTATCGTGATGTGTCCTACATTTCTTTTCTTACTCAGAATTCAATTGTCAAAGCAATTCTGAATCTCTTATTCCAAATGTATTTCAGGATTGGGTGTTCAATACTGTAAGGAAAGTCATCAGTATTTTCAAGGGAATTACACTGAATCTGGATATTGCCTTTGGTAGTTTTGCCATTTTGATGATATTAATTCTGCCTATCCAAGAACATAAACAGTCTCTGCATCTTCAGGGATGTTCTTTGATTTCCTTTTCAGTGTTCTATAGCTTTCATTGTCGAATTAGTTCACCACTTTGATGAGATTAATTCCCAGGTGTTTTTTTTTTTTAGATTATTGTGAAAAGGATGAATTTCCTGAAGTCTTTTGCAGCTGAATCACTGTTGGAGTATAGAAATGCTAATGATTTAGGAGAGTTGATCTTTTATCCTGCTACACTGATAAACTAATCAGGTGTAGAATTCTACTGGTGAAATTTATTGGAGTCTTCTAAATATTGAATATTGTCAACAGCAAACAGAGAGAATCTGACTTTTTCTTTTCTACTCATATCCCTTTAATTTTCATCTCTTGCCTCATTGCTCTGACTTGACTTTTGAGAACTATACTGAATAAAAGTGATAGAAGTGGACAGTCTTTTTTTGTTCCTGATATTTGAGGAAAACCTTTCATTTGTCTCTCTCTTCAGTGAGATGTTGCTTTGCATTTCTCATATATACCTTTTATAATGTTGAGATTGAGTTCCTTCTATGCTGAGTTTCTCCAGTATTTTTTAAATGGATATTGCTATGTTTCCTGAAATGCCTTCTCTGCATCTATTGATATGATCTTATGATTCTTATTCATAATTCCACTTATGTAATGTGTTAGTCAGCTTTTTTTTTTTCAAAGCTTGAAGTAAAAGCCCTGGCAGGGAACTTAGAGTAGGAAAAGTTTATTAAGGTACTAATGGATCCGAAGGTCTCAGTCCTTTGACTGCATGCCACAGTCCTTAGGACTCGAGGTGAGGCAGAGCATCATGGTGGAATAGTGAGGTGGATAAAAGTGGCTCAGACATGATCAGAAGGCAGAGGGAGAGACTCCACTCTCCAGGTACAAAATATGTAACCATAATCACACCCCCAATGACCCACTGCTTAAGCCACACACTCTCTGCCTTGTGATACCACTCCCTTAATCCCTTTCAGGGAATGATTTCCCTTACTGGGTTAAGGTTCTCATAACCCAATCATTTCAGACCAAAACCTTGCATTGTCTCACACATGAGCTTTTGAGGAACCTCTCATATGTTAACAATGACAAGTGGTGGATTACTTTTATTAATTTGCACATGTTGAACCAAATTTGCATCCCAGGCTTGAAGACCACTTGATTGTGGTGTATGATCTTCTTAATATGATTTAGAATGCAGATTACTAATGTTTTATTAAAGATTTTTCATCTATGTTCAACAGGTATATTGGTCTGTGGTGTTTATTCCTGGATGCATCCTTTATAGTTGTGATATCAAGGAAATACTGGCTTAGCAGAATGTACTTGGGAGTGTTCTCTCACATTCAATTTCATAGAATAATTTGAGAAAACTCATGTCAGTTCTTCTGTAATGGTCTGGTAGAAGTCAGCTGGAAATCCATCTGGTACCATGCTTTTTTTGACAGAAAGCTTTAACTGACCTTACAATTTCATTCTTAATACAAATTGGTCTGTTATGGTTTTCTATACCTTCCTGGTTCGATATGTGCACTCACATGTGTTTCAAAATTCGTCATTGTCTTCTAGATGGTGTTAAATAGAATTACATGGGTCAATGTATTTCATGGGTCTCCCCACGTTTTCATTTGTCCAGTTGGGGAGCAAATACATCACCCCCGCTGCTGTCTGTGGAACAGCCTTTCCATGGTTCCTGGGCTTATTCTCTGGGCATGTATTCACACCATCCATTCTTTAAAGCAACTTGTTGAAATTCTCAATCCACTTCAGCTGCTCCTGTGTGCCACCAGACTCAAAGGGGGAAGGGAGCAGGGCTCTCCTCCACATCTCTGACTTGAATTCCCCTGGCGAGAATGCTCTCCATACCTCCAGCTCTAGTTCTTCTAGGCAAAGTCTAGGACTTTTGGCTGGTGCCTGTGTCCCTGCTCAGATCATCGAGGTCGAGTCTCCTCAACTTGGCTGTGTCAAGGTGGCTGCTGTCTTGCTTGCTCTTTTGGAAGAACTGAGCACCTTCTTGCACCAGTGTACAGTGCAATGAAGACTCTGGATCAGCCAAGTGAAGGCTGCCTCTCTGATCTCAGGATTTCCCACACTAAATCTGTTGCTTTTGTTTTTGTGCATTTTACCTCTGTGATCTAGCAATGCCACTACTGCTATGGCTGCAACTGCCACTACCAGCTTGGCTATAATGTATAATGTATAATGTATAATGTATTTCTTCTTTGTTTCATGGGCCCAAAATTCTGATTCTCTAAGACTCCCTGACTGTCCAGTATTGGGTTTTAGTGAAATCCCCTTTCACCCACCTCAGAGCGAAGCAGTATTCCTGCTCTTTTAATTCCAGGTCATGGAGCTACAAGAAATAAACTCTCTCTCTACCTGCCATTTTGCTTTCATCTTCTAATGTATTATTTCCTATACTTGAGATTCTGACTTTCTATGTCTCTATGAATTTTTTTGCAGTTCACTATCAAGTTTTGGTGAGTTCCTTTAGTTACCCAACTCAATAGAAGTGGTTTCCTTCCCTTGCAAGTCAGGCAAGGAGTAACTACCCAAGGTGCATCCTTCTTCCAATGTGCAAATTTCTCTCCCCCTAATGACAAATTTTGTATGATTTCTATTCTTTTCTAGTAGTCAATGTATTATTCAGGGCCAAAATATACTCTATCTTGATGAATACCTCATGTGACCTTGAAAAATTTATTTTCTCATTTTTGAATGAAGTATTTGTACAAAGGCCAATTAGATCTATGTGATTGATAGTGAGTGGTTTTGCTAGTTTCCTAGAGTTACCATGTCCAAGCAGCAGATTTTTTGACTTGAAGTACGATCTCAGAGATCTATAGGCTAGAAATCCCACAATGAACCATAAGCAGGTCCATGCTCCTTCTGAAGATGGTAGGAAAGAACATTTTCTTGCCCATTCCTAACTTGTACTGGATTGTTGGTCAAACTCTCTGCTTCAGTCCTCACATGGCATTTGTCCCTCTTGAATGTGTCCCATCTCCTTATGAGAAAAGTCATCATATTTGCAGAATAGGTCCACCCTGCTCCACCACAATATATCTAATGGATGAGATGTCAATGGCTCTCTTTTCAAAACTGGTAAAATATTGAGGTACTGGTGTTGGGACTTGAACATATATTTGGATGGAAATAATTTGACCTATAACACAGCTGGTCGAGTCAACACTATACTTTTTCATTTCTTCCTCATGGATCTGTCAAGTGCTTTAAAAAGGAATGCTGAAATGTTCTAGTGTAACACTGGAGTGTTTCATTTCTCACTGTGCTTCCTTCCACTGTTTCTCTGTTTTCATCTCCTTCCTGGAATCCTCTTTCTCTGTCATCCAAAAAATATAATGGTCCCGCAGCACCTGAGCCTGTGTGTGTTAAACAACCATCTCCATAATCCCTAGACCCATGTCCACAGCAAGAACTCCCACTGAGAGAGCCTTCAGCAAACCAAAATGCTGACACTTACACTGTATTCCCCTAGATGCCTACCGGGTGATCATGGAGGTGGCATCGTTTGACTGGGAAGAAGAAAAAACACCATCTATTGCTGAGGTAAGGTATATCTTATATTTGTCTAAGATATAAATGCTGTTTTCTTGTTTTCTTTCTTTTAGTTCATATTCAGGCATGAACATCTGACAGTGTACATTATAGATGAGTTACACAGTTTCTTTTGTGTGGAATTACATCTACAAGTCTATTAACACTGGTGTCTGATTCAAGATGACATTAATGTACCACATCAACAATTGTGAAATGATTGTAGTGAGCATTTTCCTTGGTAGCATTTTCCTCGGTACAAAAAGAACTGTGTGCATGTCATCAAACTGTACCTGAGAAATCCCTCATACAATACTCCTGTCTTTCTCAAACATGCCCTCTCTGCCTTACTTTGTGGCCCTTGGATCAATCGTTTTTTCCCATTGAGTTATTTAATGTCACCATAGACAACAGAAGATGTTATAAGAAGACTCATCTTATCATGCTCACACAGTCTTCCTTTCTGTAACTGCAGGTGGACTTTGCAGAAAATGAAAATGTAAGTATTCTTAATTGCCTCACGTGCTGAGGAAAAACCTCCGTACTGTAATAGGTCAGGGTTTCCTGCCTATTTTTCTAAGAAAGTTATCCTGATTGCAGATTTCTTTTGGAAATGAGGATTGGGATGTGGTGACGGAGTGATAATTCAGTGAAGAATTATGACCATCGACCACCATCCTGACGCACCTGTCATTTTGGTGGTGTGCATTATGGTGTTTGAATGAGGTTGTGCAGTAACCCTGAGCATGTTCATGTAATAATAATTTTGTATGTGTTTGTGTGGAATTGGGAACTTCCTCAGAAATTGTGTTCTTACGTGCCCAGTACAAGCGTCAGTTTTCTAAAATAAAACCCCACACTAATGCATGATGTGCATGAAACAATTCCTTCAACACCCAGGTCTGGAGTTCACTTTACTATGCCCCAATCTGTAGATAGAGATGATGTTGAGACAAATAATCCAGGTCTGGACTGTGTAAGTAGAAGAGGCAAATAGGGTTCAGGAATGGGCCCTGATATTGATCCTTCTGGATAGGGAACTGTACTCATCACTCAGCCATATGTCCCCAGTCTAGTTAATTCCAATATATTTTTGTGCTCATGTCCCCTACAGAGGTGTGAAATATTTTACATACTTGTATGGTGGCCTCAGTGGTCATCTCTGGAGGCAGATATCCCCTGAGGGGCACAAAATGTAAAACATACAAATCCCACATGGTTCCAGTCTAGTTGGAAAAGCAAAGACTCTGATTCTCATTTCTGTCTTCATCTTCTCCTTACCATATGATTTTACTACTGTCTATATCAAGAAATGCCCTGAATAACTCATAAGCAACAACATGAGTATACTAATAGTCATTCTGTATCCTCCTAGATCCCCCAAAGTGCATGGTGGAGTCACATCTTGCAGAAACCATGGGTCAGGAGGAACCATCATATGCCATGGTAAATTGTTTATCTTTTTCTAAAATGCAAGTACTGCTCATTAGTGTCTTTTTCTGTTGTATTATGATAGGTTCACCTGGATATTAGAGACATATTAGGGATGACATGCACAATATCCTCAATGGGGAGAGTGTCACAAGGGGCTGTCTGTTACCAACTGACACCTCATTGAAGACAACATTAACAACTACCAGCATCAGCTACACACTGTATCTTAGCAAGCTTTGTGCTTGGCAGTGATTTTCCCACCTGATCAATCAAGTCCATAATTGTCAACTTAAATCGACCTGAGACACAAATGATCCTTGGAAAACTTGTGTTGTTTGGTGGAAACTGGTTTGCACTGTCCTTGCCTTTGAGTTCCCTTGACTTGGACACTTTCTCATCTGATTTTTTAATGTCACCCAGTAAAGAAAAGCCTTGTGCACATAGGGGAGAGCATGACTTGACCTTCATAGTGATTCCTTTTCTGTAATTACAGGAGGTTTCCAGAGGAACCGTAACTGGTATGTATCCTGGCCTCACTCTCTTGCTGATGGATAATGTAGATGATGCCAAGGGTCGAGGGGCTTACAGCCTTTCGTGCAGTCACAGTGATTCCACTTCCTGCTAGAGGATGAGAAGCGAGCGTTTTGTGGTAGAAATTTTCAAAAACAAACAAACAAAGCAACAGAAACAGAAAACCACACACAAAACTACAGGCATTCTCTGCAATCCCTGGAAGCAATTGTGTGATTTGAGTGGTGTGGTTTAGATCAATGAGAGACAGGTGTGTCTATGCATGCATTCATGTGATGGAATTCTGAGTATGCCTGTGTGTTAGTTTTTTTACATTTGTTTGTTTTGCTAGATATATACAGACCAAGATGCCAGTGTCAATGTTTTTAACCAAAAATGCCATCCAATAAATCATGATTATGTACATGATTATGTGTAAATGAATCAAACTGTAAACCTTACACATGTGAAGTTCTTTCAAAACCAAGAATACCTCAATTAGCATGGAAAATATATCCCATCAAAACCCTGGAAAATTTTCACAGGACTCAGTAGGACAAAGACTTGTGTCACTCCTGTCAACGAACCACTTAAAGGTTTGTAATGGTTTGCAGCATCTTGTTGAAGGCCCATGACCACACAGAACTTAGAAAGGGTCTGAGAAGCCAGAACACAGATCAGGGTGATCTAGAATATTAATATTAATATTAGCATTACTTTCTTTTTATTGCCATAAAGAACACATTTGAGACTGAATAATTTATACAGGTGTGTTTAGCTGACAACTCTGGAGATTGAAGAGCATGGCACTAGCACCTGCTTGGATTCAGTGAATGCCCTCTTAGCTGCATTGCATGACTGGTGGTGTCCTCATGGATGCAGGTGCAGGAGGGAGAAATCACATGGGGAGACAGGAAGCCAGTCAGGGATCAGATGTCTCATTTGGTCTTCCTATAGAATCCAGGATCTAACAGAGGTGTGAGAAAAATATATTCCTGCCTGTTGACCAAATGACCTTGTTACCTTTACCCAGGCCTCTCTTCCAACAAGTTTCACAACTCTCATTATGGCCACATTGAGGACCAAGCCTCAATCACATAATCCTGTAGGGGACAATATCCAAACCTAGCACTCCTCATGATCTGAATTGGTGAAGAAGAAAGCATGGGACACAATTAGTTAAGTCTTTTGTTGATGTTTGTCTCTAAAGGTGGGATGTACAGCCAAGCATGGGACTCGAGCAGTGAAGAGGAAGAGCCTACAGGTAGGGAACAGTCCTCTTTATGTGACCCAAAAGGAAAAGTTTCCTGGTAGGGGTTCGGTCCCCCTATTATGTGGAAAATGAGGAATGTGTCTGAAATAGGAATCAACTGAAAAAATGTATTACTTTCATAGTTTAATGATGTAGGAATAAGAGTTAGTAGATCTACTGTCTTGAACATCCTGCTTGTAAGAGGACAACTTTTTCTTTGCTAGTGACACATAATCTTCCCTATAAGACCCACTCTGTCCTGAATTTGCCTCCACTAAGCATCCAATAGCTTGGCTGTCATTGGTGGACACTTCTTAGAAATCATGAAAGAAAGAATTTAGATCTGGGCTTTGGGTTTGACCCACAATGGAAGGAATCTAGTGGGACACACTTTCCTAGAGACATCTTGTGAACCTGTAGTCAAAGTTGTTCTCATTTGTGCTAAGCAGTGTGAAAGGAGTCAAATTCCCCTCTGCATGTTCTGGCCTTACAGCAGCACTTTCTCTTTTGTTTATTGTCTACTCCTGGTTTAGAAGGCACTCCCAAATATGGGGGACTTAAAGAAATCTTTATCAGACAGGTGTCTGGGTTCTCTTGTAAAGAGTGGGGAGAAGTTCATCCTTGAACGTGTTTCTCCCCTCCAGTTCTCATTTAATTCTCAAACCTGGGACTAGGAGGAAAATCTGAATTTGCTTGCATTCAAGAGGTCTATGTCCAGAAAGTCAGGGAAAGAGTGGCTACTTATTGGAGGAACATGTTGAGACAGACATCCCTACCTGAGGACAACTTAATCAGATGACTTTCGGCACTGATTTTAACCCTAATTGTACCTCCCCTTGCATGGTCATGGTCACATGCTATAGTGTCAACTTCAGTGCTCTCTATTCAATGAGGACAGTGGGAAAATATGAATTGGAAACCAGTGCTTGGGATCCTAGACCTATTCCTCATTGCAGAGGTGAAGTGATGGAAGTCAGGAGACAGGAAGGCAGACAAGAGAAGAATGGAGAGCTTTGACTTTGGACTACAGAACACCAGGAGCAGCAGCAACTCAAGTTCTCACCTTGACTTAACTCTACCTTTCCTTTTTCCAAGGTCACACCATCACCATCACTGCTCTTGTCCATGCTGAAGGCAACTTTACAGATACTGAGGATGAGGAGTAGAACAATGGGACCAGAAATGTGAAAGTAATTTATTTCCTATATATGTCTCTTTTTCATCCTTTCTTTTTTATAACCTCTTTGTAGCTCTTCCATGTTTCCTCTTTCCCACTTTGTATGACTCTTCTAAAGGGAATTTTCTCATACACATCTTTAAAGTCCTTGGATCTTCAATGTCTCATAATTCTCTCTGCACTAACTTTCTTAGTCTTGCCCTGCTTTATGACCTCAGGCTGCACCACTCATTCATGCTAAGCACACCTGCATGGCCATGCATTGAACATGAGTAGGTGGGATCAGAAAAACTGAGTTCTTCTCTGGTACATAGGACCCAAAAGGACTAGCTCTGCTGTAGCCACCATTGCACACCTGGGTACTCCTACCCCTGTTGGCTCTGAGCATGCATGAACGTACCCATTCCTTCCATATGTCAATTTGCACAGTTAGAAAGCAGTTCTTCTAACATGAATCTGGTTACAGAATCCGGTCCTGATTCAAAATGTGAGCTAAAGACAGGAAAAGGAGAAAAAGAAGGACAAGAATAGGAAATGTGAGTGTGGAGAGAATGGGAGGGAGACCAGAAGTCAAATAAGTGCACATAATTCTCCACGGCTTCCTTCCCTTTCTTGCACTTTATGTAATCCACCAGAATCACGGAAAGCACTGAAGTGGCCACTAGTGCATGTGACAATGACCATGAAAGGGGAGGTACAATTAGGGTTAAAATCAGTGCAGGAAGCTGTCTGAGGATGAAGCTGCAGAAGAGGTAGGGCTGGAGGAGCAGGGTCCTTGCTCCAGCCTGTGTCAGCACACCTGCTGCTCCTCAGGGGGCCCTGATGTGTGCTACTCAACCTTCTCACCCAACTTCCCTAGAGAACCCTTTCCTCTGCCTCATGTTCACTCTCTAGGGAGCAGCCTCAGAAGGTTTTGAAGGTGAATGTCCATGGGAAGTCGCTCCTGGAGGGCATTCATAGACATTCTCTGCCCATAGACAACACCCTTTGCTGAGGACAGCAGACCAGCCTCAGTTTTCCTCAACCAGATCCCAGGGGAGATCAGGGCCCAAAGTCACCTTGCACAACCTGAGGAAAATTGTGGTCCTTGCCGCTGTTTCTGTGGCCAGAAACTCCTCCCATGTGACCCTGCACCTGGTTCTGTGTTGCAGATTGTTCCAGGGACACCTGGGCAGACAGTGATTTCTGGTTCTGGAGTTCCAGCTTCTGAGGTGAAGCTTGCAGTGTAGAGAAGCTGCAATCAGCAGGCAGGAGGAGGAGCAGCAGCTGCCTTGTGGCTTTTCTCTTCCACAGGGATAATAGTCTACATTGTATAGAACTGTACAGATTTATGTTTACTTTGTTAAATGAGTTTAACATTGGTATTTAATGTTTGATGTTGGTTTTTAATTTATATTAAATTTTGTTTACTTGGTAACAGTTGCTTTTCAACTCATTCTATAAAACAAAACACATCACAGGAAAGCACAGTAAACAGAGAGAGATGTCCTGAGGTAGACGTTATTGAATTACAAAGCACTTATCCTAGTGACTCCCATCACATCAGTCTTCTCCTCCAAATAACCCTCATTTTCCTGTATTTTGTTGTTTTTTTAGGTTGGTATTATATCATTCATTATAATAATGCTGTGGGTTAATATAAACAGCAAAGAAATAAAGAATTAAATTGCAAGTGATGTAAAATCCCATCTAAAACCCACAAGTATACAATTCACTCATTCATTAGCTAACTAATTCCCAAGACAAGACACCCAATATAATAAAGTACTGCAAAGCAATTGGCAAGTTTCTCCTATTAAAATTGTGGTTTTGCATTTTCTATCCTTTTCTCAATCATGAAAAGAATTCTTTTTCAATGGTATATTACATACATATAAAAAAAGATAGAAACGTACGCTATAAACTTGTAACAGTGGCTGTAAATACATTATTTTACATGTTTTGCATAACCAATAGGTTGATTATGTTACATATAGAGCATGAAAACTATTAAAATAAAAACTAGACAAAAAATGCATGTCAGTTCTATGGTAACACACCAGGGACACTCCAGTATATCCATGCTAAAAAGTAAATAATATTGTGTGAAAAATAATGTCTTAAAATATAATTAATAAGAAATAAATTCAGTAAAGAATTATAATACCAAGTCATTCACATTTCAAAATTCATGCTTCTTTTCAGTGGATTCAATATTTTTTAACTGTTTTCAAAATTTGTTCAGAGCCAACATTACTCACAAATGTCACACATCTGTTATTTCAAACATTTGTTTTCCCATAAAAGACCTTTGCTTAAAATATTGAAAATGTTTTTTTCGATGAAAAAATGAAGCTGGATCAAATGCTGGTATCATTTTCAACTGTCACCTCAAGTGTTTGAGTGTTACAAATTTATCCAGCCAACCAAACAAAATGGAAATCATAATGGCACAGCTTGTATTGTAAATAGATCAAAACAACAGTATGTGTAACCCAAAGAGCAGTGGCACATTAAAGCAAAACTAGCGGATACAAGCAACAACTATCTATTGCATAGTAAATAAACTTAAAATGGTTCCAAGTGAGACAAGACCAGGGAGAGTTCACCATGAAGGTGCCAACTGCTTTTCTGGCTGACCACTGTTTTAAAAAGTGGAAATTAAAAAAGAAAAAAAATCATATTTGTGAAAAACTTTGCCTAGGTATACTATTTTCTCCAGTACAAATAAAAAAAATAATAGAACAAAAACAAACAAACCCAACAGATCCCCCTTATTTGAATAGAATAAAGCTCTGGTTCTGTCTGTCAGTTGGTGTTTTGGTCACACAGAATTATTATCTCAGATTCCTTTGGGTTGACATTGAAGATTGTTACAACCAAAAGTAGTCAATTGTGATATTTTTTAAAAATAACAAGTCAGATATTAGAACAGCTATCAGTGACTTTCACAGTATCAAATTTGACAAATTTGCATTAAGGTAATGTGGCACAAATCATGTAATTCAAAGCATCAACCCATTTGTTCCCCTCATATCTTCTTTCACATACTGGGTGACAGAGTCACATGCATTAACCTTTATTATGAGGGAGGAGCTGATCTTACCAGATACTTACTAAATGAACATAAAAGAAAATAAGGCACTTTCTTTTCTTTAGATTTTTTCCAATATGTCAAAAATTTGAAAAAAGATAAAAATGTGCTTTTGGTCCTTTGTTTCTTGACAACCACCAGAAAATATCATTTAATGAAATAAAAATTTTTTGTTCTTGTTTCAAAACACTTGAAAGTATAAAATGCTATATTTCACATATATATGTATATATGTATACACACACACATACACACACACACACATATATTCTGCACCAGCACCCTTGTATAGTAAAAGTATTTTTGTTCATTTGTTTCAATGAACTACACTTTTATCTTCAATTCCATTACATGTTTACAGCAAATAGGCGGGTGTGACTTTTACATCCTTAATGATTTTCTTCCATACCGCGAGTTGTAAAAAATTCTTGAACAGTTTGCCCAATAAAGTGACACACAATGGATGGACCTTGTTCTCAAACCTTGTGAAGGGGTATAAAATAAAGGTTCTGCAATATTAGCTCAGATATTCATCTTTTTAAAAATACTGGAACCACTCTCCAAGCTCGGGAACGCTCTCCAGGCTCGCCTAGGTGTTCCGCACCCACCATTCTGGCTAAGGAGGTGACTTCCTGCCACAAGGCCACCGGGCCCTTGTCCTTATATATGCCTGACCCATACAATAAAGTTGAGATTCCTGCTGTGCCTCGTGCACTGACAGACCTCCTGGCTCTGGTGTGTTTCCTTTGCTGACGACACTCATCATCCTGCTCGGCCCCATATTTTCCTCAGGTGGGCCCTGAGGAGGTACATCGGACCTTGTTGCCCAACAGGGAGCAACAACTGGTGCCTGTGTGAGGAAGACAAAGTCACCGACAGGCCAATCAGACTCTGGTTCTATTCTTTAGAACAATTAGTCTTAAAAATTGGGTTTTAGGAGATCCAAGATGGCGGACTAGAAGGAGGCTGCATTCCTTGTCACTCTGTAACTCCGGTTTCAAGCAGAGGAAATCTGTTTCTTGGTAAGGCAGTTTTTGCTGCTTATTGATTCCCTGCTGTTTACCCCATTTGTCTGCTGTGATCACCTGCAATCTGCTAGCATATTGACGCCTTCCTTGAGTGCAGATTGCTCACTGTCAGGCACCTATCATCTGTCATTTGCCTGCGTCTAGCCTGTCCATCACCTGCCTTACACCTATCCATCACCCAATGCACGAGGTTCACCACCCAATCATCCGACAACAGTCAGCAAACTGATCGCCGACCACCAGTGGAGTACCAGCTGCCTGTTGTTGCCTGGAAGTTCACTGTTACAGTACCTGCAGGTTTGATTACACATGGCTGCTGCCATTTTGAGACAACATCCAGGACCTGTAGGACCCCTGGCCGAACTGACTGAGCCCAATCTCCAGGACCCTTCATCCCGACCGATCACTCCCTGCCTCTGGGGCCCTCACATCGACTGACTGCTCCCTGATGCCAGGACCCCCAGACCAACTGACTGCGCCCTATCACTGGGACCCCAGACTGACTGACTGCAACTGGCCTCTAGGATCCCACAACCACACCAAACACACCCGACCTCCAGGACCCCTGCCTGACCAACCGCATCCCGCCTCCAGGACCTCCGGCTGACCATGGCCACACCCTGAGCTGCAGCTCCCCATTTGCCAACACATTTCAAAGCCAGAGCGGCCATCTTGGATAATCCTGGAAGCCGTGGCTCCGATCTTTAAATGGGGCAAAACACATCCTGAGACGCCTGCTGGAGGCTTGAAGCTCATTGTCAGGGGCTATTTGGTCTAGGATCGCATAGTGTCTGAATTGGGCACTGCTAATATTGATCTCCCCTTAAAGAAAGGGTTTTGGAAACCTATAGGGCCTCTATAAGCCTATAGGGGGAAATCTGCAATACCCCAGATCTGCACTGCAAGAGGGGAAGATACATGAACAACATGAAAAAACAAGGGAAGAAAATGATCCAAACAAATCTAGATTCTATATTCATAGAATCCAATGACAGTATGTTAGAAGAAATGTCAGAAAAGGACTTCAGATTATACATGATTAAGATGATTCGTGAAGCAAAGGATGAGATAAGAGAGCAAATGCAGGCAATGAATGATAATACCAATAAGTTGAAAGAGCAACTGCAGGAAGCAAAAGATCATTTCAACAAAGAGATAGAGATTATCAAAAAAAAAAAAAAACAAACAGAAATCCTTGAACTGAAGGAAACAATAAACCAAATAAAAAACTCAATGGAGGAATCCCCTCCCCTGGTCCGCGCAGGGAGTTGGCCCTGGGCCGCCACCGCCACCTCAACCGCTGCCGCCGCCATCATCTAGTTCTTCTGCCCAGTCATGGCCAAGGAGCTGCCCACGGCCACGTCCTACACCGAAGATGATTTCTACTGCCCGGTCTGTCAGGAGGTGCTCAAAACACCTGTGCAGACCACGGCCTGTCAGCACGTAACTGACAGGATTTCCAGATATTAAAGTGATAGTTTCCCTTTGTGTTACCCTTCCGTTCATTATTACTCAGTTACTACAAGAGTGGAGTTTCTGTAGAAAAAGTTTTCTGACTGCAATGAGAGAAAGTGGAATACATTGTCCCCTATGTCATGGAAATGTGACTAGAAGAGAAAGAGCGTGTCCAGAACTGGCCTTATATCTTGAAAATATCATGAGGAAGTTTTCTGGTAGCTGTAGATGCTATGCAAAACAGATTAAATTCTATTGCATGAGACATCATTATAAATCTTGTAAAAAGTATCAGGATGAATATGGTGTTTCTTCTACCATTCCAAACTTTCAGATATCTCAAGATTCAGTAGGGAATAGTAATAGGAGTGAAATGTCCACATCTGATAACACAGAAACTTACCAACAGTGTACAAGTTCTGGGCATCCCACCTTTAAGTGTCCCCTGTGTCAAGAGTCAAATTTTACCACACAGCGTTTACTTGATCACTGTAACAGTAACCACCTATTTCAAATAGTTCCTGTGACATGTCCTATTTGTGTCTCTCTTCCTTGGGGAGATCCTAGCCAGATTACTAGACATTTTGTTAGTCATTTAAATCAAAGACATCAGTTTGATTATGGAGAATTTGTGAATCTAGATGAAGAAACCCAATATCAAACTGCTGTTGAAGAATCTTTTCAAGTAAACATCTGAAGCCTGTAGACATCTCTGCATTCGTAAATCAATAAATGTAATAAATCATGTCAATAGACATAAGAATCATATGGTTATTTCAATTGACACAGAAAAAGCGTTGGACAAAATAAAACACCCCCTTCATGCTCAAAATACTAGAAAAAAATAGGGATAGTAGGAACATACCTGAACATCATAAAGGCTATTTATGCTCAGCCCATGGCCAACATCATTCTTAATGGAGGAAAACTGAAACCATTTCCTTTAATAAATGGGAACAAGACAGGGATGTCCTCTTTCACCACTTCTATTCGATATTGTCCTCGAAACTCCAGCCAGAGCAATTAGGCAGACTAAAGAAATTAAAGGGATATGAATAGGAAAAGAGGAACTTAAGCTGTCACTATTTGCTGATGACATGATTCTATATTTAGAGGATCCAAAAACCTCCTCCAGAAAACTTCTAGATCTCATCAATGAATTCAGCAAAATAGGAGGCTATAAAATCAACATGCATAAATCTAAAGCATTTTTATATGCAAGTGACGAAACAGCTGAAAGGGAAATGAGGAAAACAACTCCATTTGCAATAGTCTCAAAAAAAATAAAATACTTGGGAATCAATCTAACCAAAGAGGTAAAAGTTCTCTACGATGAAAACTACAAAACATTGAAGAAAGAAATTGAGGAAGACATTAGAAGATGGAAAGATCTCCCATGTTCTTGGATAGGCAGAATTAATATTGTCAAAATGGCCATACTACCAAAAGTGCAGTACAGATTCAATGCAATTCCAATTAAAATCCCAATGATGTATCTTACAGAAATAGAGCAAGCAAGATGAAATTCATCTGGCAGAATAAGAAACCCAGAAGAGCTAAAGCAATCCTTAGCAGGAAGAATGAAACAGGGGTTATCGCAATACCAAACTTTACTATACTACAAAGCAATAGTAACAAAAATGGCAGGTATTGGCACCAAAATAGACAGATAGATCAATGGTACAGAATAGAGGACACGGACACAAACCCAAATAAATACAATTTCCTAACACTAGACAAAGGTGCCAAAAATATGCAATGGAGAAAAGATTGCCTCTTCAACAAATTATGCTGGAAAAACTGGAAATCCATATGCAACAGAATGAAACGAAACCTCTATCACTCACCCTGCACAAAAATCAACTCACAATGGTTCAAGGACCTTGAAATCAGACCAGAGACCCTGCATCTTATAGAAGAAAAAGTAGGTCCAAATCTTCAACTTGTTGGCTTAGGATCAAACTTCCTTAACAGGACTCCCATAGAACAAGAAATAAAAGCAAGAATCAATAACTGGGATAGATTCAAACTAAATAGCTTTGTCTCAGCAAAGGAAACTATCAGCAATGCGAAGAGAGAGCCTACAGAGTGGGAGAATATCTTTGACACTCATACTTCAGATAGAGCACTAATTTCCAGAATATATAAAGAACTCGAAAAACTCTACATGAAGAATACAAATAACCCAATCAACAAATGGGCTAAGGATATGAACAGACACTTCACAGAAGAAGATCTAGAAGCAAACAACAAACATATGAAAAAATGTTCACCATCTTTATTAATAAGAGAAATGCAAATCAAAACTACCCTAAGGTTCCATCTCACCCCAATTAGTATGGCGAATTATCAAGAACACAAGCAACAATAGGTGTTGGCGAGGATGTGGGTAAAAAGGTACACTCATACATTGCTGGTGGGGCTGCAAATCAGTGCAGCCACTCTGGAAAGCAGTGTGGAGATTCCTCAGAAAACTTGGACCCACCATTTGACCCAGCTATTCCACTCCTCAGCCTATACACAAAGGACTTAAAATCAGCATACTACAGAGATACAGTCACATCAATGTTCATAGCTGCTTGATTCACAATAGCCAGATTTTGGAACCAACATACATGTCCTTCAATTGATGAATGGATAAAGAAACTGTGGTATATATATACAATGGAATATTACTCAGCTATAAAGAATAATAAAATTATGGCATTTGCAGGCAAATGGATGAAATTGGAGAATATCATGCTAAGTGAGATAAGCCAATCTCAAAAAACCGAAGGACAAATGATCTCACTGATAAGCGGATGATGACACATTATGGGGAGTGGGAGGGAGGCAAGAATGGACGAAGGAGGGACTGTATAGAGGGAAAAGATGGGTGGGAGGGTTGGGGGGAAGGAAAAAATAACAGAATGAATCAAACGTCATTACCCTATGTAAATGTATGATTACACAAATGGTATGCTATTACTCCATGTACAAACAGAAACAACATGTATCCCATTTGTTTGCAATAAAAATAAATTAAAAAAAAATAAAAGTACTGTTGCAATTTTGTTCTTTGCATTACTTTTCAAATCCACTTAAGTTTTTCTCTCATGGCACAATCTTCTAATACTTCAAATGTGGCAGGCAATATTTCAAAAGTTGCATCTTCTGCCCTTTGAGTGCACTGTAGTGACTGAACGGCATATCAAACTTTGAGTACTCTTCGAATCACTTCACCAGGGATTTACCTGACTGAAGAAGGTTCATGCATGATGCATCATCACACAGTTCATTCAGAGAGAGTGACTTCCCTATGAGAAGAAAAGTTTCCTAGAAGTCTCTTACAGTAACTGCCTCCTGTCACTGAGTAGTTAAGGGTCATCTGTCTCCCTTCTTAGCATTCACTTGGGGTGAGACACTGAAAGATGATCAGTGCTGTGGGATGATTTGGGCCTTAGTACTTTCTTACTATTCAGGGCAGGTTGTAGAAACACTTTCATCCAAACAGGGTAGGGCTTGAGGAGGGCGTGGGGAGCTGAAGTACAGGACAACATTTTCTTTGTCTTTTGTTTGGTTAGATGGTAAGAAAAAGAGACAAGTGCCTCAGCTCGCTGCACTGACCACAGGCAAGCAAAGGTCACTGTTTAGCAGACAAGTGTGGTCAGGTCATCACTGAGTAAAGAGTTCAGAGATCAGAGTTCACAGGTTAGTTGCCAGTGGCAGCTCAGCCTTTGGTCACAATCCTTTGGTAATGATGGACACACATGTCTTACCTTTGAACTTTAGTAGCCACTGCATCTAATACACCCCTGGGTTCAATAGGGTAGTCAAGGATTGATGTAGCTGGTGCCAGCGTGTAAGGGTATTGGTAGGGTGTGTAGATTAACCCAAGCTCAGGCCCTGGAGGGATTATAGCAGCAGTTGGATGAGGCCTTCCATTTAGCATATCAGTCATCTGTGTTTGTCTGATCAAAGGCATAATGGTAGGGCCAGCTGTTGGGATGACAGACATAGGCCTAGTTATGATCCTAGAAGCAGCCTGGGCTGTTGCTGCAAGAGAAAAGCCAAGGGCTGATGATTTAATGTTGGCATCTCTCTAGGTGTCATTTGGAATCTCCATCCATCAGCTGCATCTTCTTCAGGCTGTTTTCTACTCTGGTTGCAGGTACCAGTAGTGTCTTCACTTATTCAACTGCTCTCCTCAGTTTTATTTCTGCTCTGCTCTGAGCATCTTCCACAGTGATTCGCACATGGAAATCTTCATTCAGATGCTCCCAATTAGGCTTGCTCTATTTTGCTCCTCCTCCTTTTTATGTGTCATTAAGCCCCTGGCTGGTGCCATTATTATATATCCAGTTTCTGCTTCAAGCTGTTTAGCTATAAGTCCTCTGGATCCAAAGATCTTCCTTGTGCTAATTTCTTCTTCCAGCAGCCTCTGGAGGTGGTTGGAGATTCTGCATAATTTGGACAGGTTGCTAAAGTTCTTTTCTTCATTCATCATCTCCATCATCAGGTAATCTGTTATTACCATTTCCCTGATCACATGGAACAATCTCCACACTCGGCAGCTCACTCAGTCTGCCACCTTGGGGCCGGTGCCAGAGAGAAGAAATGGGCAAGGGTAATCCCAGGCCAGTGACCTCTCAGGAGTCAACATCCATCTCCGTGTGGCCAGTATATATGGGTGACATTGGAAATTGACAATTGGGTATGTATTCGGAGGTGAGAGTGTGTGACCTTATTTCACAGTAGTATGCTAATAGAAGAACTGGTGATAGTTGTCATAGCTTGTTTTTAGGTCAAGACCCCCTAGCAAATCCCAGTGTAGACCATGGGAATTTGGGAACAGTAGTGTTACCTGCTGTACAAAATTACACACCTTTTGAAAAATAGCTCATGGTGCAAACCCAGGTAATTGTAGCTACAAAATAACATCAGTCATCCCTTGAATATGAGGCCAGAACTGTGTGATTGACCAGTCATGAGGTTAGACAGCTCAGCAGTGGACACTGCATGGTGGATATTTTGCATCTTGGAAGGAGCCATAGCAGGGCTCAATCTCAGTACTCTACAGTGGCAGGTGGTCCTGCCACATGTCTCCAATTTTCCAGTATCAGACACTCTCCCAGTATTCACAGGTATGTCCCATAGCTGGAGATGAGGCTTTGGGCACAAGGGGAACCAAAAACTCCTGCTACCTGACAGGTCAGTCCAGCAACATCTAATAATAATACATAGAATTCTCATTGTCCATTCAGCATATACTAATCTCATTAAAGTTAAAAAAACATACATATTTATTTTAATAATATGTTATATAATCAGCTGTATCAAAATAGTGTCATTTCCACAAGTAATTAATGAGAACTTATTTATGATATATTTTACACTCCTTTTCTCCTGTTGTTTCTTTGAAATATGTGTTATACATTTACATTACACGTCAATTTAGACAGTAAGGTTTTCTCAGAAAATTTTGATCTGTTTTTTATTTTCTCATTCACGTTTTTTTAAGGTAGATTTACTTAACCAAATTGACTGAAGCATGCTTGCTAATTTTCCAAACACTAAATTGTTAACAGAAATAATATGCATCCTTTGATATTCACAGTCACATATATAAAATGACTCCTATTTATTAGATTGAATTGACTTTGAAGGGAAAGTATGTTTGTTTCAAAATTACTGCTTGACCAAGTCTCTTATGAAATCCAGAACTTAAGTAGTATACTATCACACTTCTAAATCTAAATGGTATAATTTTTAAAAATTTTTATTTCTTCTTTTTAGATATACATGACAGTAGAGTATATTTGGACATATTAGTTATACATGAAGTATAACTTCCCATTCTTTTAGTTATACATGATGTGGAGTTATACTGGTTGTGTATTCATATATGAAGATAGGAAAGTTATGTAAATAATATACTTTAGGGGTATAAAAGTGCAGTTTTTTCACTGTTCAAGGTATAAGCTCCTGCTTTTATTCACAGTTATGTTCATAAAAATGCAGTGTTTATCAGTGAAAACACTTGGTCTTTGTATTTTGGGGTTTCACTTATTCTGCTTAGTATGACAAAATGCATGCTACTTTCATGTATTACTAATGAAAAAAATTAAAAATAGAAAATAGAAAATATAAAGAAACTCTCAAACAAACAAAAGAAATGCAATATTGATTTTAGGTGACTGCTCTTTGTATTTTTGGAGTTAAGTTTTTTAGTTCTTTGTATATCCTGGAGATTAATGATCTATCTGAGGTGCAGGTTGTAAAGATTTTCTCCCATTCTTGAGGCTCTCTGTTCACATTCTTGATTGTTTCCTTTGGTGTAGAGAAGCTTTTTAGTTTGATACCATCCCTTTTATTGATTCTTGATTTTACTTCTATTGCTTTAGGAGTCTTATTGAGGAAGTCAGTTCCTACGCTGGCCTGGTGGAGAGTTGGGCCTCCTTTGTCTTCCAGTAGTCACAGATTCTCTGATCGAATGTCTAAGTCCTTGGTCCACTTTGAGTTGAGTTTTGTGCAGGTGGAGAGATAGTGGGTCGAATTCATTCTACTACATATGGATTTCCAGTTTTCCAAAGCACCATTTGTTGAAGAGGCTGTTGTTTTTCCAAAGTATGTTTATTGTGCCTTTGTCTAGTATGAGATACCTGTATTTATGTGGGTATGACTCTGTGTCTTCTAGTCTGGTTCCATTGGTCTTCATGTGTGTTTTGGTGCCAGTACCATGCTGGTTTTGTTACTGTAGCTCTATACTATAATAAAATGTCTGGTACTGTGATGCCTTCTGTGCTAAGGATTGCTTAGGCTATTCTGAACATCTTGTTTTTCCAAATGAATTTCATGACTGCTTTTTCTGTTTCTTTGAAGAATGTCATTGGAATTTTAATAGGAATTGCATTAAATCTGTATAGTGCTTTTGGTAGTATGGCCATTTGACAATATTATTCTGACTGTCCAAGAACATAGGAGATCTTTCCATTTTCTAATGTCTTCTTCAATTTCTTTCTGTAGTGTTCTGTTGTTTTCATTGTAGAAGTGTTTCACCTCTTTTGTAAGGTTGATTTCCAAATTATTTTTTTAAGGCTTTTGTGAATGGGATAGTTTTCCTGATTTCTCTTTCAGCTGATTCATCATTGGTGTATAGGAATACAAGTGATTTATGAGTGTTAATTTTATATGCTGTAAGTTTGTTGAATTCATTTGTGAGTTATAGAAGCTTTCTGGTAGAGTTTTATGGGTCTTTTAAATATATAATTATGTCATTGGCAAACATGGTAGTTTGAGTTCTTCTTTTCCTATTAAATTCCCTTTAATTTATTTCTTCTGTCTAATTGCTCTGTCTAGAGTTTCCAGGACTACGTTGAATAGGAGTAGTGAAAGAGGGCATCCCTGTCTTGTTCCATTTCTTAGAGGGAATGTTTCCATTTTCTCTATTTAGAATGATGTTGACCTTGGGTAGCTTTTACAATGTTGAGGTACGTTCCTACTATCCCTAGTTTTTCTAGTGTTTTGAACATGAATGGATGCTGTATTTTGTTAAATGCTATTTCTGCATCTATTGAGATGATCATGTGATTCCTGTTGTTTAGTCTACTGATGTGATTAATTACATTTATTGATTTCTGTATGTTGAACCAAACTTGCATCCTTGGAGTTAACCCCACTTGATCATAGTGCACTATGTTTTTAATATGTTTTTGCATGTGATTTGCCAGAATTTTATTGAGAATTTTTGCATCTATATTCCTGAGGGATATTGGTCTGATGTTTTCTTTCCTTGATGTGTCTTTGTCTGATTTTGGTATCAGGATGATACTAGCTACAAAGAATGAATTTGGAAGGGTTCCCTCCTTTTCCATTTCATGAAATAATTGGAGGAGTACTGGTGTACCTTCTGCTTTGAAGGTTTTGTAGAACTTGACTGAGAAGCCATCTGGTCCTGGGCATTTCTTTGTTGCTAGGCTTTTGAAAGTGTCTTCAATTTCATTGCTTGAAATTGATCTGTTTAAATTTTCTAGGTCCTCTTGATTCCATTTGGGTAGGTAATATGGCTCTAGAAATTTGTTGATGTCTTCATGATTTTTTATTTTATTGGAGTATAGATGTTTAAAGTAATTTCTGATTATCTTCTGTATTTCAGTGGTGTCCATGGTGATATTTCCTTTTTCATCTCGAATTTAGTAATTTGACATTTCTCTCTTTTTCTCTTCATCAGCTTGGCTAAAGGTTTGTAAATTTTATTTATTTTTTTTCAAAGGACCAACGTTTTGTTTCATCAATTTTTTGAAATTTTTTTGTTGTTGTTTCATTTTAATTAATTTCAGTTCTTATTTTAATTATTTCCTGTCTTCTGTTTTTGTTATTGATTTTTTCTTCTTTTTCTAATGCTTTGAGATGTAAAGTTGGGTTATTTAATTGGCAACTTTCTATTCTTTTAAACAATATGCTCAGTGCAGTGAATTTTCCTCTCAGAACCATCTTCATAGTGTCCCAGAGATTTTGATAAGTTGTGTCACTTTTCTTATTTAACTTTCAGTATTATTTTTTACTTCATCCCTGATTTCTTCAGCTATCTATTGGTCATTCATTTGTATATTATTGAGTCTTCAGGTGTTAGAGCAGCTTCTGTTTTTCATTTAATCATTGCTTCCAATTTCATTCCCTCATGATCTAATAAAATTCATGATATTATCTCTATTTTTTTCATTTGCCAAGAGTTGCTTTGTGGCAAAGGATATCATATCATTTAGAGAAGGATCCATGTGCCGATCAGAAGAAAGTGTTCCCTTATTGATAGATGAAATATTCTACATATGTCTGTTAAGTATAAATTATTAATTGTATTTTGTAGTTCTGTATCTTCTTTATTTAATTTCTGTTTGGCAGATCTATCAAGTGGTGAGAGAGGCATGTTAAAGTCACCGGTATTATTCTGTTGTGGTCTGTATGATTCTTGTAATGGTGAAGTGTTTGATGTATGTACTGCTTCATTATTGGGCATCAATATTTAAGATTGTTATGTCTTGGGCTGGGGTTGTGACTCAGTGGTAGAGCATGTGCCTCACATGCATGTGGGGCACTGGGTTTGATCCTCACCACCACATAAATAAGTAAAATAAATTAAAATAAATGTATTGGATCCATCTACAACTAAAAAAATTTTTAAAAGATTGTTATGTCTTATTGGTGTATTGTACTCTTTTTCAGTATGAAATAAACGTCCTGGTCCCCTCTGATCTACTTTGACTGAAGTCTACTTTATCCAATATGACTACAGATATCCTGCTTAAGAAATCCATGTGAATGACATGTTTCTCCAATTCTTTCTCCTTTAGTCTGTGGATATGTTTCCCTATGAGGTGAATCTCTAGGAGACAGCATATTGTTGTGTCTTGTTTTTTAATCCAATCTTCCTTCCTATGTCTTTTGATGTATGAATTTAGGTCATTGATATATGATGTTATTATTGAGATATGATTTGTATTCCCTATCACTTTGATTTATTTATGGATTTTAATTCGAATTAGTTTTTCCTTTGAGTTTTCCGTTACTGTAGTTCCTCCCTTTGCTTTTTTTTTTTTTTTTTTTTTGATACTGGGGATTGAACCTCAGGGACACTTAAAGCCTGAGCCACATCCCCACCCTATTTTGTATTTCAGTCAAAGACAGTTTGCTTAGCACTTCACTTTTGCGGAGGTTGACTTTGAACTCGCCATTCTCCTGCCTCAGTTCTAGACACTGGGATTACAGGCATAGACCACCGCACCTGACTTTGTTTTTACTTTTATTTTTCATTTCTTTTTTTAATTTTTTATTTTTACATACTTCATTTTGAGTCATTATACACAAATGGGATACATCATTTCATCTCTATGGTTGCACACCATGTAGATTCATACCATTTGTGTAATCATACATGTACACAGGGTAATGATGTCTGTCCCATTCCATCATTTTTCATACCTCCATCTCATTTCCCTCTATATAAATTTCATCCATTCTTCTCTATCCCCCCAACTACCCACCCCCATTATATATCATCATCCACTTATCAGGGAAAACATTCAGTCTTTGGTTTTACAGGATTGGCTTATTTCCCTTAGCATGATATTCTCCAATTCCATCCATTTATCTGCATATGCCATAATATTATTCTTCTTTATGGTTGAATAATATTCCATCAAGTATATACCACAGTTTCTTTATCCATTCATCTGTTGAAAGGCATTTAGTTTGGTTCCACAATCTTGCTATTGTAAATTGAGCTGCTATAAATATTGATGTGGCTGCGTTACCATAGTATGCCAATTTTAAGTCCTTTGGGTATAAACCGAGGACTGGGATAAGTGGGTCAAAAGGTGAGTCCATTCCAAGTTTTCTTAGGATTCTCCACACTGCTTTCCAGAGTGGCTGCACCAATTGGCAACTCCACCAGTAATGTAAAACTGTGCTATTTCCCCACTTCCACACCAACATCTATTATTGTTTCTGTTCTTGATAATAGCCATTCTAATTGGAGTAAGATAAAATCTTAGAGTTGTCTTAATTTGCATTTCTCTAACTATTAGAGATGTTGAACACTTTTTCATATATTTATTAATCGCCTGTATGTCTTCTTCTGAAAAGTGTCTGTTCAGTTCCTTGGTCCATTTAGTGATTGGGTTCTTTGTATTCTTCTTGTAAAGTTTTGTAAGTTCTTTATAAATTTTGGACATTAGTGCTCTATCTGAAGTGCGGGAGGGAAAGATTTTCTCCCACTCCATAGGTTCTCTTTTCACACTATTAATTGTATCCTTTGCTGATAAAAAGCTTTTTAGTTCGAATCCATCCCATTTATTGATTCTTGCTTTGATTTCTTGTGCTTTGGGAGTCTTGTTAAGGATGTGTGATCCTAAGCCAACATGATGAAGATTTGGGCCTACTTTACCTTCTATTTGGTGCAGGGTCTCTAATCTAATTCCTAAGTCCTTGATGCATTTTGAGTTGAGTTTTGTGCAGGGTGAGAGATAGGGGTTTAATTTCATTTTATGCCATATGGATTTCCAGTTTTCCCAGCACCATTAGTTGAAGAGTGCCAGGGTCCAGCCCTAGCAGGAGTCCATGGGTTCCACACAGGTGAATGGGGCGCGGGGAGACAGCGTCAGCGATGGATGGAGAATGAAAGACACAGACTCTAGTTCTGGTGCAATCAATCTCACTTTATTCTCGGGAAGGCTGGGTTTATATACATTTTTCTTCAGGCTATAATGGCAGTCTTGTGGTTAATATTAAAGAAGTTTCCAAAGCATAGGCAGAAAACAGCAACCTTACAGATTATCCTTACCTAATCACAATTGTTTTAAGAATATCTAACTACATTGATGAGCTAATACAATGCTTATTTCCTTAAAATCTAAACTCTCTGTGACCTAAGACTATTCTTATTACTCTCGCTGTTGAAGCAATAGACAAGTAATCTCATGTCTCTACTAGGACCTTCTGGTTCATATCTAAATTGCTGAGTTAAGGGTTACAGGAGGGCAGCGGTTCCAATGGTTATTGTATACCAACGTTTATTATAGGGGTGACATATTCTTTGTAGGAAGGAAGGAATGTTGTGAAACCTTATGCTCTTACCTCACCACCACACATAAACAAAACCATCATTAAAATTTAACCAGCCTGTTGGAGACAAAGGCAGATCTATAACTATTTTCTCCAGAGGCTTTCAGTGACTCATTGCACGGTTGTAAAATTATTTTTAATTTTGTTAGTGGTAAAGACCCATTGTTTTTCAGATTGTAGGTAATATTTTCTGTAATTTTTGTTGTGTTCCCCTCGTCCCCTTAAGCAATCTGTTCAGACTGAAATGAGTAATATATTATCAGAAAAACACAGCAGAAAAAACACCATGCTTCGGAGCAAAACATCCGGCAATTCCTTTTAGGATAAGCCTTTGCAATGATCCTCCAGAGGATCTTTGTCAAGCACTGGATGGAATTCCAGGCACCCCTGCAGCAGAGGCAGAGCATCATAGTGGAATATTTAGGTGGGTAAAGGTGACTTATACATGTTCAGAAGGCAGAGGAACACACTCCACTCTCCAGGTACAAAATAAATAACCAAATCACACCCCCAATGATCCATTCCTTAAGCCACACCCTATCTGCCTTGGGATACCACTCACTTAATCCCTTTCATGGGATTAATTCACTGATTGGATTAAGGCTCTCATAACCCAATCATTTCAGATGCAAAACTTTTCTTGCTTTGCTCACACATGAGCTGTTGAGGAACTCTCGTATGTGAACCAAGACAAGTGGTGGATTACTTTTATTAATTTGCACGAAGTGAACTAAATTTGCATCCCAGGGTTGAATACCTCTTGATTGAGGTGTATGGTCTTCGTAATATGATTTAGAATGCAGATTACTAATGTTTAGTTAAAGATTTTTGCATCCATGTTCAACAGGTATATTGTTCTGTGGTGTTTATTCGTCCATGCATCTTTTATAGTTTTGATATCAAGGTAGTACTGGCTTAGCAGAATGTCTTTGGAAGGGTTCTCTCACATTCAATTTCATAGAATATTTTGAGAAAGCCTAATGTCAGTTCTTCTGTAATGGTCTGGTAGAACTCAGCCAGAAATTCATCTCTTCCCAGGCTTTTTTTGATGGAACACTCTTAATTGAACTTTCAATTTCATTCTCAATAGAAATTGGCCTGCTATGGTTTTCTATATCTTCCTGGTTCAATATGTGCAGTCATATGTGTCTCCAAATTTGTCATTGTCTTCTAGATGGTTCAGATGAACAGTGTATAAATTATCCAAATAAATTCTACTGATCCTCTGGATTTCTGAAGTGTCTGTGTGATATCTCATTTTTCACAATCAATTGTGTTGATGTATATCTTCCCTCATTTTTTGGTTACCTTGGCTAAGGGTTTATCAAGTTTATTTATGTTTTACAATAACCAACTCTTTTTGCACTGATTCCTGTGTATTTTTATTCTAAAATTCATTAATTCGGGCATTCTGTATCATGTGATTACTATGTCATTCACTGTATTAATAATCACAACAACATGGATGGGTTATAAATTGCACAAATTATATAACTCTATTTATTTAAATTATAGCTCCTTATGTGAAGAGAAAATAAGGTGGAGAAGATGAGAGAGAATTTGAAATGTTATAAGAAGTTATAAGAAAAGAGGAAGGAAGTAGATAGCAGATGCAGGCTATAGAGAGAAGTAATAAAGAGATAACTGAAATAAATAAAAATAATCTGAAAAAGGAAATATGGTCATTTGCAGGGATAGAGCATGAATCAATGCAGATATAGTGGACATGGCCAAGGTATGAAATAAACATCAAATGTAAGAACAAAAATTTGAACCCACCTATAATTGAGTCCCATCTATGTCAAATCCAGGGTGAATAAAAAATAACTGCAAATGAAAGCAATTAATATGACATTTAAATTATATGAATATACATATATTTGGTTGAAATTATGCACCAAGTTAGACACCCCCCAACAAACCCACATCACCAACAAACACCAAGAATCAATACATCAAACAAATGGTAACAATTAATAAAAACAATTAGGTAATGTTAAAAAATGTACTAAGTTAAAATTTTTAGAATAAGTTAAAAATAAAAATGGTGTATGGAGAAAAGAAAAAAGGGAAATATTAAAAAAACGGAGAGAGAGAAATATTACTAAGAAATAAATTGCTTATTTGTACTTAGGTAGTTAAAACTGTTGGTAGTGGTGGATTTTCATTCTTTGTATTAACTTGTAGCCCTTGGGGTGAGCCCAATGCCTTTGTTTCTCACTCATCTCCAACCACTGTGGCTGGGAGGCAAAGCTGTTTGTAGGCGAACTCAGTTTTGAGTTTCCCAGTAGAGGGTGGGATAGCATCTTTGGGGTGCTGACAAATTTTGTGTTTCTGCAGCAGGCTTAATAAGTGATCTAAATTGGAGGTTCCAGTAATTGGAGTTGAGTCCTCACCCAGTTTACCATTCTGTAGATTTGGTTGTGAGTATTGATCTTGCTGCAGAGAATGTCTGAAACCCTAGGGCCTCTGATGAATTTCACTTTTAGGCTGTACAGACAAATCATCCACAGATTTCACCTTCTCTGCAATGGATATGAAACACTGTGCATGTGACCTGGAGATAACATGCTCCTTTGTGGCTGCTCTAGGCACCTTCCCGATAGCTATCATGGGGCACCAGCATCCATGGGCAACTTCTCTCTTGTGATCCAGTGTCTGAAATATTCAAGTAAAATTTCCTTTGCACTTATGGAAATCTCTCTGGTTCAGGTAAGCTCTGGGAAATTCGTCAAGTGACCTGCTGGTACGTACACCCCTTGTGAATTCCCAATTACCCATGTCTACTTGGAGTTGCTTGGTATGTGGCATCCACTTTCCCCACTGAAGGGTGTTTTACATGTACAGAATGCTTCCTACACTTGGGGCAAGTAGTTTTTGGATTTCCTTTCACTGAGCCACTTTCCCAGCTGACTCTGTCCGTTAAAATCAGCCTCCTTCTATAATCCACAGGTTTCCCAAAATTCATCTTTCTTTAAATTTTTATTTCTTTATCCACTGGTCACACTGTGTCCTTTGTCCTCTTCCTCCTTATCACTAACATCACTGTTGGCCAAGTTGGCACATCAGACATGTATTGATTTTTTTGCATCCTTTTACTCATACATGATATAGAATCCATGTAAATGTACTAAAACAAGCATGGAATAGGTCCTGTTGTAATTCAGAAGGTGGTAACTCTCCTTGTCCTTCCTCCATCCACATGCTCCTCTGTTCCCTATACTGAACTTTCTGCCACGTGACCATAGGTAATTTTTTACATTAAGTTCTGCCCTTTTTCTATGGGTATATAGGATTTTGAGATTCATATCAGTACATGGGAAAAGTAAGTCAGATACATTGTACTGTCTTTCCTTTTCCCATTCTCTCTCACTTCTCTTTAACCCCCTTTGTCTACTCTGCTGAACTAATCTCCACCCTAATGACTTGTTGTCTATTAACCTTCACTTATCAACGAATACTTTTGAACTCTGGTTTTGGGGATTTGACATTTCACTTAGCATGACTTTCTCCAATACCTTTCCCTTACCAGCAAATGTCATAAAGTCATTCTTGATGGTTGAGTAATACTCCATTGCATATCTATACAACATTTTGTTATTCATTCATTTGTTGAAAGGCACCTAGTTTTGCTCCATAGTTATTATGGTTTGAATGTGACGTGTCCCAATAAGTTCACATGTGAGACAATGTGAGATGGTTCAGAGGGGAATGGGTTGTGAGAGCCTTTAGTCTGCTGATTTGAAATCCTTTGGATAGATGCTGAGGTGTGGGATAACTGCGACAAATGATAGTTCCATTCCTAGTGTTTTGAGGAATCTGCCTAATGCTTTCCAGAGTGGTTACACAACTGTAGAGTGCCACCAACAATGTATGAGTGTGCCGTCTTCATAAATCTTCACCAACATTGTTATTGTGTTCTTGATAATTGACATTCTCTCTGGAATAAGATGAAATTTCAGAGTTCTTTTCATTTGCATCTTTCTATGTGGTAGAAATATTGATGAATTTTTCATATATTTGGTGACCATATTTCTTTTTCAGAAGTGTCTGGTTAGTTCCATGGTCCATTTCTGTTTGGGGTTATTAGGTCCTTGGGGTGTTAATTTTATGAGCTCTTTGTATATCCCACCTATTAATACCCTAATCTGAGGTGCAGGGGCAAAGGAATTCCTCCCATTCCAAAACTTGTCTCCTAGTGCGCTTATAACCTTTTGAACAAGGCATTTAATTGGATGCCATTCTATGTAATGATATTTTAATTCTTGTGATTTGGGAGCGTTGTTAATGAATTCTATACCTGACTTGATATTTTGAATTATTGGGCCTACCCTTTTTCTACCAGGGCCTACCTTTTATCTAGGGTTTCTTGTCCAAAACATAGGTATCCAATTTGAGTTGAGTTTGTGCAGACTGAGAGGTAGGGGTTAAATTTCATTTTCTACATATGGATTTCCATTTTTCCCACCACCATTTTTGAAAAAAACAATATATTCCTAAATGAATATTTTGGCATGTTTGTCTACTGGGACTTAACTGTTTTTATGGAGTTTTGTCTCAGTGTGTTGTATTCTGTTCCATTGAACATCTTGCCAGTTTTCACGCTCTGTGGTATAATTGAAGGTGTGGTCTTGTGATGCCTCCTGCTTTGCTTTGCTCATTAAGAATGGCTTTGGCCACTCAGGGCCTCTTATTTTTCCAAATGAATTTTATGATTGCTTTTTCTGTTCTTAGGAAGAACCTCATTGGAATATTGATGGAACTTGCATTGAAAAGGTACACTGCCTTGGTTGTATGATCCTTTTGACACTATTAATTTTCCCTATTAGAGAATATGGCAAGTGTTTCTGTATCTTAATGGTTTCTTCAGTTTTTTTTTTTTTTTTTTAGAAAGCAAGCTTTATTTAAAGTGTTGCCAAAAGCTTGGTCCTTGTTCCCAGTACCAATTAATGTCAATTTAATAATGAGGATGTGGTTTTGGGAAAAAGGAAAAAGTTGTTTTATTGCTTTGCGGGGGGAAAAGGGAAACATAGGAAGACCCCTGTTCCAGAGGCTGTGATTCTGTCCATTAGGAGGAACAGGGGGCTTTTTTTTTATTGTAAACAAATGGGATACATGTTGTTTCTCTGTTTGTACATGGCGTAAAGGCATACCATTTGTGTAATCATAAATTTACATAGGGTAATGTTGTTTGATTCATTCTGTTATTTTTTCCCCTTTCCCCCCACCCCTACCACCCCTCTTTTCCCTCTATACAGTCCTTCCTTCCTCCATGGCTTCTTCAGTTTCTATCTTCAGTGTTCTACGGTTTTCATTGTAGAAGACCTTTACCTCTTTGTTAGTTTGATTCCCAAGCATTTTTTTCTTGAAGCTTTTGTGAATGGGATAGTTTTCCTAATTACACATTCAGCTGACTCATCATTGGACTATTGGAATGTGAATGAATTTTGGGTGTTAATTTTGTGTCCTTCTATTTTGCTGAACTTATTTAAGAGTTCTAGAAGATTTCTGGTGGAGTTTTTTGGGTCTTCTAAATATAGGATCATGTTATAAGCAGAGATACTTCCAGCACTTCTTTTCCTATTCATCTAATTGTTTTACCTTACCTAATTACGCTGACCAAAGGTTTGAGTAGCATTTTGTAAACCTGTTGTGAAAGTGATCATCACTGTCTTATTCCTGTTTTTATGGGGACTTCTTTCAGTTTTTCTCATTTACAATGATGTTGGCTTTGGGTTTGTCATATGTATCTTTTAAATGATAAGGTATGTTCCTTCTATCCCTAGCTTTTCCAGGGATCTAAACATGATTGGATACTGTATTTCCTCCAGTGCTTTTTCTCCATCAATTGAGAAGTATATGGTTTTTGTTCTAAGTCAATTTACATGGTGAATTTCATTTATTGATATCCATATGTGGAACTACACATGCATTCCTGGGAGTAAAACTGGTTGATCACTGTGCACTATCTTTTTGATGTATTTTGGTGTGATGTGCCAGCCATTTATTAAGAATTATTTCATGGACGTTCATTAAGAATGTTGGTCTGAAGTTTCCTTTCCTTGATGTGTATTTGTTTGGTTGGTGTCAGGATGATACTGGCTTCATAGAATGACTTTGGAAGAGTTCCCTCTTTTTTCTATTTTGTGAAATAATTTGCGGAGAATTGATATTAGCTCTTCCTTCAAGTTTTGAGTGAACTTGGCTGAGAATCCACCTGCTCCTGGGCTTTTCTATGTTGGTAGGATTTGGATGGTGCCATCAGTTAATTGTTTGAGAGTGATATCTTACTTTTCTCTGTCCTCCTGCTTCAATTTGACTAGGTGATGTGCTTCTAAGAATTTGTCAAAGTCTTCAAGATTTTCTACCTTATTGTGGTATAAAATTTCAAAGTACTTTCTGGTGATCCTCTGCATTTCAGTGTTGTTTGGGTTGATATTTCTATTTATCACAGATTTTAATAAATTGAGTTTATTTTCTCTTTATTTAACTTAGCTTGGATAAGTCTCTCTCAGTTTTGTTTATTTCTTCCAACCATCTCACTGCCCATGGCAACAATCCCGTGGATATTTATTACCACCTACAGCAACAATTGCACGGGTATTTATCGGAGGTGGACTGGAAACTGAGCTAATTCTATTATCTTTCTCATTAGTGCTCTGCTTTCTTGCTTGTTCATTAGTTTATAGAGGAAGAGAGGCTTACTTGCTTTTAGAGGAAGTTTTAGAGGAAGACAGGCTTTGCTTAGAGCTTAGAGGAAGAGAGACATTGCTTATCAGGAAAAGAGACTTGCTACACTTTCAGAGAGGCTACTATTATCAGAGGAGCTATTTCTTAAAGGTCTGCTGCTTCTTCTTAGAGGTGCGTCCTGCATCCTGCAATCTTCATTCTGCGAGCTGCAACCTGCATTCTGCAATCTGCCATCATCAACCCGCAACCTAGAGGTGTCTGCTTAGTACTCTGCCCAGCGATCTATCAGAGGTGCTGCTTATCCTCCGCCCAGCGATCTAGAGGTGTGGCTATCAGAGGTGCTTCCTATAGGTGCATGCCTTCTATACCTAAGGCAGTCAATCAGCTTAGGATTAAGTAGCATGATTGGAGCATGAGCCACGGTATCATTTAAGAATGAGGAACATCTTTTGACAACTAGTGCAGAGAGACACTAACTAATCAGACAAAATTAGATCACGCCCTGTTAACACTAACTATGCGCCACCTCTTGGTTCAACGCCAGCTGCCATCCTAGGGCTACCCAAACATGTCTTCTGCAACTATCAAGTTTTCTTTTAGTTGATCAGTTGAAATGGTAGGGTCAGCAAAGTCATCAGTAAAGACAAGAATTAATCATGTATTATATCTGGTGTTAAATAGAATTACATGGGTCAATGTATTTCATGGATCTTCCATGGATTCCACTTGTGGGGTTGGGTATCAAATAAGTCACACCCTCTGCTGTCTGTGGAACAGCCTTTCCATGCTTCCTGGGCTTATTTTCTGGGCATGTATTCATAACAACTCATTCTTTAAAGCCGCTTGTTGAAATTCTCAATCAATTTCAGCTGCTCCTGTGTGCCACCTGACTCAAAGTGGGAAGGCAACAGGGTTGTCCTCCACACCTCTGACTGGAGTTCCCCTGGCTAGAATGCTCTCCATACCTTCAGCTCTAGCTGTTCTTGGCAAAGCCTAGGTCCTTCAGCATGTGACTGTCACACATGTGACCCTGCTCAGATTTCCATGATCTTGGCTCCTCAGCATGGCTGTGTGGAAGGTGCCTCCTGCTTTGCTCTCTGTGAACAGTGGGAAGAACTGAGCACCCTTCTTGCACCAGTGTACAGTGCAATGAAGTCTCTGGATCACCCAAGTGAAGACTGACTCTCTGATCTCAGGATATTCAACACTAAATCCGTTGCTTTTGTTTTTCTGCATTTCACCTCCCTCTGTGATCTAGCAATGGCTCCACTGCTGCAGCTCTTGCTGCCTCTACCGGCTTGACGCTAATATTCTCTTTTTCTTCTTTATTTCAGGTACCTGACACTCTGATTCTCTAAGACCCTGACTGTCCAGTATTGGGTTTTAGTGAAATCCCTTCTTTCACGCACCTCAGAGCAAAGCAGTATTCCTGTTCTTTGAATTCCAGGACATGAGCTATAAGAAATAAAGACTCTATCTACCTGTCATTTTGCTTCACTCTTCTAATGTATTATTTCTTATACTTGAGGTTCTGATTTTCTATGTCTCTATGAACTTTTTTGCAGTTCACTATGAAGTTTTGGTGAGTTCCTTTAGTTACTCAACTCAATGTGAAGTGGTTTTCTTGCCTTGAAAGTTTGGCAATGAGTATCAGTCTGGGGTGCCTCCTTCTTCCAATCTGCCAACTTCTCTTCCCCTGACAACAAATTTAGTCTGATTTCTATGCTTTACAAGTTGTCAATGTATGTTTCAGAGCCAAAATATACTCTATCTTGATGAATACCTCATGTGACCTTGAAAAAAGTTACTTTCTCCTTGTTGAATGAAGTATTCGTACAAAGACCAATTAGATCTATGTGATTGAGAGTGGTTTTGCTAGTTTCCAAGGTTTACCATGTCCAGGTAGAAGCTTTGTTGGCTTGAAGTAATGGAAGTGTATAATCTCAGAGCTCTAAAAGTTAGAAATCCAACACTGAACCATAAGTAGGTCCATGCTCCTTTTGAAGACTGTAGGAAAGAATATTGTCTTGACCATTCCTAAATTGTACTGGATTGTTGGTCAAACTCTCTGCTTCGGTCCTCACATGGCACTTGTCCCTCTTGAATGTCTCCCCACTACTTATGAGAAAAGTCATCATATTTGCAGAATATGCTCCTCCATGATATATTGAATGCATGAGATGTCAATGACTCTCTTTTCAAAACTGGTAAAATATTGAGGTACTGGTGTTGGAACTTGAACATGTATTTGGATGGAAATGATTTGACCTAAAACACAGCTGGTTGATTCAACACTATACTTTTTCATTTCTTCCTCATGCATCTGTCAGCTGCTTTCAAGGAATGCTGTAATCTTCTAGTGTAACACTGGACTGTTTCATTTCTCACTGTGCTTCCTCCCACTGTTTTCATATGGACTCATCTTTCTCTGCCATTCAAAAAGTGTCATGGTCCCACAGCACCTGAGCCTGTGTGTGTTAATCAACCATCTCCGTACCCGCTAGACAATTGTCCACAGTAAGATCTCCCACTGAGAGAGCCTTCAGCAAACCAAAATGCTGACAGTTACACTGTATTCCCCTAGATGCCAACCGGGTGGTCATGGAGGTGGCATCCATTGACTGAAAAGAAAAAAAAAACACCATCTATTGCTGAGGTAAGTTTTATCTTATCTTTGTCTAAGATACAAATGTTGTTTTCTTGTTTTCTTTCTTTTAGTTCATATTCAGGCATGAACATATGACAGTGTATATTATAGATGAGTTACACAGTTTCTTTTGTGTGGACTTACAACTACAAGTCCATTACCACTGGTGCCTGGTTTAAAATGACATTTAGGTACCACAGCAACAATCGTGAAATGATTGTAGGGAGCATTTTCCTCAGCAGCCCTTTTCCTCGGTACAAAAGGAACTGTGTGCATGACATCAAACTGTACCTGACAAATCCCTCATACAATGCTCCTGTCTTTCTCAAAAGTGTCTTTTCTGCCTTACTTTGTGGTCCTTGCATGAATTGCTTTTTGCCATTGAGTTAACTAATATATCCATAGTCAACAGTAGACTTGTGCAACCAGACTCAGCATATCATGCTCACACTGTCTTCCTTTCTGTAACTGCAGCTGGACTTTGCAGAAAATGAAAACTTTCTGGGTGACACACTGAGAATTCAGCGAACAATTATGACCATCTACCAGCATCCTGAAGCACCTGTCATTTTGTTGTTGTGCATTTCTGCAATTGAGGATGGAAGATAACCCTTAGCATGTCCATGTAATAATAATTTTGTATTTGTTTGTGAGAATGTGGGAACTTCCTCAGAAGTTCTGTTCTAATATGGCCAGTACAGGTGTCAATTTTCTAAAATAAAACCCCACACTAATGCATGGTTTGCATGAAACAATTCCTTCAACACCCAGATCTGGAGTTCAGTTTACTATGCCCCACTCTATAGATAGAGATGATGTTGAGACAAAAGATCCAAGTTGGACTATGTAGCAGGGGGAAAATAGGATTCAGGAATGGACCATGATGTTGATGCTTTGGGATAGGGAACTGTATTCATTACTCAGCCATTTGTCCCCACTCCAGGTCATTCCAATATATTTTTGTACTCATGACCCCTACAGAGGTGTGAAATATTTTTCATACTCGTAAAGTGGCCTCAGTTCTACCAACATGCTGCACTGACTTATGGTGGGAGACTGAGACAGAAGAGCTACACAGGCCTGAGGTGCTTGAAGGTGAAAATGGACTCTGTTGGCATGTTTCAAATTTTTATGGAAGCTGCCTTCCCATGGGTCCTTTTGTAGACACAGCTTTCTGAGAAGCATATTTAAATTGAAGGGAAATTCATGGGGCCTGGCAAGCACAGCTAAAGCACATGTATTGCAGAAATATGGGTTCCAGTGAAGGAAAGCTCAGCACAGCAGTGGTGACTGATCCTATAATTTATATCCTCACTGATCTCCTCTCTGGCCTGAAGGATATCACTTTTAGAGTGTCTCTGAAACTTCTTCACATAGTCACTCTGCAATGCTATCTATGTCCTTCCACCCATGCATACTTGGAGAGACTCTGGTCCCTGTGGGTGTGCAACCACTGTTCTCTTCATTCCTCCTCAAATTTGAGCTCATCCTGAGGCAGAGCATCTTCATCTTAGTTCCCATTAGCATTAGATGAATACCACTCTGTGCTAAGATCTCATTGTCCAGTCCATTGGCCTGGATCAGCCAGAATCATTAGCAAAGTTAAGAAGATAGCACTATGTCTGAGCTCAGCTCCCACATTTCTCTTAGTTCTAGGCAGGATGTGCTAGACCATGCTGGGAGTCATCTGCATCTAAATGGTGATTTCACTGAGGTAGTGTCCTCAGGCTCTCACAGAGTTCCTGATCCTTTTGCATGAGTCCACAGTCAAATTACAAGTGAGTGTTCAGATCAGGCTGGTAAAGTCCTCTGCTATGCAACTCAGCGGAATGAAGGTTCTGTCTCCCTCATTTTTTAATTTCAGGTCTTGGCCATCAAAAAATGGCAATTATTACATGTGCGTGCTATCTACATTTCATTTTATTTACATTTTAAACTGAAACACTCAGAGACTCATCCCGGTTCAACCATTCAAATGCCAAGTAGACCTGTGTGCACAATGCAGAGAGCATTCCCATTCCCCTGTGGACTGCTTCTCTGATTCTGGCACAGTGTTGTTCCAGGAATTAATAATGCTCAAACTGTTTGCTTCATAGTTTAGGTGTCTGCTTGATCTGTTTCAAGGACCGAGTGTTACCATGCCAATGGAAATAAGAAGTTGAAATTTGACTTCTGCATCTCCACTCTCTCACTTCAAGGTTTGCAATTGTTTGCAGCTTCTTGATGAAGGCCCCTGACCACAAAGAGGTCAGAGAGTGTCTCAGTAGCCACTACACAGATCAGCGTGATCCAGAACATTAATATTAGCATTATTCTGTTTTTATTGCTATAAAGAACACACTTGAAATCAAATAATTCATACAGGTGTTTTAGCTTACAATTCTAGATATTCAAGAGCATGGCACTAGCACCTGCTTGGATTCAGTGAATGCCCTCTTAGCTGCATGATTGGTGGTGTCCTCATGGATGCAGGTGCAGGAGGGACACATCACATGGGGAGACAGGACGCTAGCTGGGATCAGATGTCTAATTTGTTCTTCCTATAGAATCCAGGATCTAACAAGGGTGTGAGAAAAATATATCCCTGCCTGTGAGGCTGAGACCCTCAAATGACCTTGTTACCTTTATCCAGGCCTCTCTTTCAACAAGTCTCATAACTCTCATTATGGCCACATAGAGGATAAAGCCTCAATCACATAATCCTGTAGGGGACAAACAACATCCAAACATTGCACACCTCATGATCTGAGTTGGAGAAGAAGAAAGCATGATTCTGTAGTGAGATTCTGAAGTGGAAAGCAGTGCTTGGGTTCCTAAACCTATTCCTCATTGCAAAGGTGAGGTGATGGGAGCCAGGAGACTGGAGGGCAGACAAGAGAAGAAACTGTTAGTTAAGTCTGTTGCTGATGTTTGTGTCTCTAAAGGTGGGATGTACAGCCAAGCATGGGACTGGAGCAGTGACGATGAAGAGCCTGCAGGAAGGGAACAGTCCTTTTGGTGTGACCCAAAAGGAAAGATTTCCTGGTAGGAGTTGGGTCCACCTACTTATGTGCAAATTGAAGATTGGTTCTGAAATCAAAATCAACTAAAAAATGTATTACTTTCATAGTTTAATGACATAAGAATAAGAGTTAGTAGACCTACTGACTTTGAACATCCTGTTTGTAAGAGGACAACTTCTGACTTGCTATTGACACACAATCTACACTGTAAAACCCACTCTGTCCTGAATTTACCTCTTCTAAGTATCCAATAGCTTGATTCTCATTGGTGGGCAGTTCTTAGGAATCATGAATGACAGAATTTAGATCTGGACTTTGGGTTTGACCCACTATGGAAGGAATCTTTCCCAGAGGAATTTTGTGAACCTGTAGTCAAAGTTCTTCTCAGCTGTGCTAAGCAGTGTGAAAGGAGTCAAATCCCCCTCTGCATGTTCTTATACGTGTACTTTCTCTTCTGTTTATTGTCTACTCTAGTTGAAAAGAGACTCACAAATATGGGGAACATCAAGAAAACTTCCTCACTGAGGCCTCTAGTTCTCCTCTGTAAAAGAATAGGGAGAAGTTCATCTGTGAATATGTTTCTCACCTCTAGTCCTCATCTAATTTCCAAACCCTGGGACTAGGAGGAAAATCTGAATTTGCTTGCATTCACGAGTACTGTGTCCAGAAATTCAGGGAGACAGTGGTTGCCTATTGGAGGAACAGGAGGACACAGACATCCCTAACTGAGGAGAGTGGGAGATTCTGAAGTGGAAAGCAGTGCTTGGGATCCTAAACCTATTCCTCATTGCAAAGGTGAGGTGATGGGAGCCAGGAGACTGGAGGGCAGACAAGAGGAGAATGGAGAGCTTTGACTTTGGGCTACAGAACACCAGGAGCAGCAGCATCTCAAGTTCTCACCTTGACTTAACTCTACCTTTCCATTTTCCAAGGCCACATCATCACCACCACTGCTCTTGTCCATGCTGAAGGCAACTTTACAGACACTATGAATGAGGACGAGGACAATGCGATCAGAAATGTGAAAGTAATTTTTTTCCTATGTGCCTCTTTTTTATACCTTCTTATTTGTAAACTCTTTGTAGCTCTCCCAAGTTTTCTCTATCCCACTTTTTATGACTTTTCAGAAGGGTCTTTTATCATATACATCTTAGAAGTCCTTAGATCTTCAGTGACTGTGAAATCTCTCTGCACCAAATATCTTAGTATTTCCCTGGTTTCTGACCCCAGGCAGCATCACTGATTCATGCTGAGTAACCGTGAGCATGCAAAAATGTACCCTTCCTTTCATATGTCAAGATTACAAAGTTAGAAAGTACTCCCAAAAGGAATCTGGTTCCAGGGATCCTGTCCTGATTTAAAATGTGAGCTCAAGGCAGCAAAAGGAGAAAACGAAGGACGGGAATAGGAAATGTGAGTGTGAAGAGAATGGGAGGGAGAGCAGGTGTCAAATAAGTGCACATATTCTCCACTGCTTCCTTCACTTTCTTGCACTTTATGCAATCCAACAGAAGCAAGAAGAGCACTGAAGTGGCCACATCTGCTTGTGACCAGGACAAGGAAGGGGAGGTACAATTAGGGTTAAAATCAGTGCAGGAAGCTGTCTGAGGATGAAGATGCAGAAGAGGTAGGGCTGGAGGAGCAGGGTCCTTGCTCCACCCTGTGTCAGCACACCTGCTGCCCCTCAGGGCCCCAGATGTGTGCTACTCAACCTTCTCACCGAAGTTCCCTAGAGAACCCTTTTGTCTGCCTCATGTTCAATCTGTAGGGAGCAGCCTCAGAAGGTTTTGAAGGTGAAAGTCCATGGGAAGTTGCTCCTGGATGGCATTCATAAACATTCTCTGCCCATACACAACACCCTTTGCTGAGGGCAGCAGACCAGTCTCAGTTTTCCTTAACCAGATTCCAGGGGAGATCAGGGCCCAAAGGCACCTTGCACAATCTGAGGAAAATTGTGGTCCTTGCCACTGTTTCTGTGGCCAGAAACTCCTGCCATGTGACCCTGCACCTGGTTCTGTGTTGCAGATTGGTACAGGGACACCTGGGCAGACAGTGATTTCTGGTCCTGGAGTTCCAGCTTCTGAGGTGAAGCTTGCAGTGCAGAGAAGCTGCAACCAGCTGGCAGGAGGTGAAGCAGCAGATCTTTTGTGGCTTCTCCCTCCCACTGGGATAAGGGTCTACTTTGTACAGAACCATACAGATTTATGTTTACTTTGGTAAATGAGTTTAATGTTGGTATTTAATATTTGATGTTTTTAAATTTTATTAAATTCTATTTACTTGCATATAGTTGCTTTTAAACTCATTCTATAAAACAAAAAAAAAATCACAGTAAAACACAGTAAAAAGAGGTAGATGACCTGAGGTATATGTGAATGAATTACATAGAAGTTACCCTAGTGATTCACCATCACATCATTCCTCTCCTCCCATAACCCTCATTTTCCTATATGTTCTTTTATCTGGCTGGTATTATAAACATTAATTAAAAATATTATGGGTTAATAGAAACAGCAAAGAAATTAAGAGAAAATTGCAAGTGATGCAAAATCCCAAGTAAAACCCCAGTGATTTATTCATTCATTCATTCATTAGCTAACAAAATCCCAAGACAAGACACCAAATATTATAATGTACTGCAAAACAAATGGCAGGTTTCTCTTATCAAAACTGTGGTTTTTCATTTTCTATACTTTTCTCAATCATGAAAATATTTTTTCTATGTTATATAACATACATATAAAATGAGATAGAATCTTGTAACAGATGCTGTAAATGCATTATCTTCCATGTTTCTCATAAGCAATAGGTTGGTTATGGTACATATACAGCATGAAAACTATTAAAATAATAAAGACTAGACAAAAAATGCACATCAGCTCCATGGTAACATACCAGGGACACTCTGGTCTATCCACGATAAACATTAAATAATACTGTCTAAAAAATAATATCTTAATACAATTAATAAGAAATAAATTCAATAAAGATTTATAATTCCAAGGCATCCAATTTTCAGAATTCATGCTTCTTTTCAGTTGATCCAATATTTTTTCAATGTTTTCAAAATTTCTTCAGAGTCAATATTACGCACAAATGTCACACATCTGTTATTTCACACATTTACTTTCCCCATAAAACATATTTGATCAACATCAGAAAAGTTCAGGTCTTTTGAGATGAAGCTGGATCAAATGCTGGTATCATTGTGAACTGTCACCTCATGTATTTGAGTGTCACAAATTTATTCAACCAACTAACCAAAATGAAAATCATAATGACACAGCTTGTATTAAAGTAAATCATAACAACAGCATATGTAAGACAAAGAGTTGTGGCACACGAAAGCAAGACTAGCATATACAAGCAAAAACTGTCTATTGCATAGTAAATAAACTGAAAACAGTTCCAAGTGAGACAAGACCAGGGTGAGTTCACCATGAAGGTGCCAACTGAGTTTCCAACTGTTCTACAAAGTGGAAATTAAAAAGAAAAAAATCGTAATTGTGAAAAACTTTGCCTATGTATACTATTATCTCCAGTAGAAACAAAAACTATTAATAAAACAAAAAACAAACCACAATGAAAACAATGCATCCCCCTTCTCTGAATCAAGTAAAGCTCTGGTTCTGTCTGTTAGCTGCTGTTGTGATCACACACAATTGTTGTCTCAGATTTCTTTGGTTGACACTGAAGATTATTACAAGCAAAAGCAGTCAACTGTGATATGTTTTTCAAAATAACTAGTCATATATTAGAATAGCTACCAATGTTTTTCTCACTATTGAATTTGACATATTTGCATCAAGGTTATGTGGCACAAATCATGTGATTCAAAGCCTCAACCCATTTGTCCCCCTCATCGTCTTTCACACACTGGGTGACGGAGTCACATGCATTAACATTTATTCTGTGGGAGGAGCTGATATTACCAGATACTTCACTAAATGAACATAAAGGAATATAAGTCATGTTCTTTTGTTTAGACTTGTTTCCATCTGTCAAAAATAAAAAAGAAAGTCAAAAATATACTTTTGGTCTGTCGTTTTTCACAACCACCAGAAAAAATCATTTAACGAAATAAAAGGTTTTGTTCTTGTTTTAAAACACATGAAGGTATTAAATGCTATATTTCACACACACATATATATATATACACACATATATAAACACACAAACACAAACACATTTTGCACCAGCACCCTTGTAGAGTAAAAGTATTTTTCTTCATTTGTTTCAGTGAACTACACTTTTATCTTCATTTCCATTACAGGGGTACAGCAAATAGGCAGGTATGGATTTAACATCCTTAACAATTTTCTTCTACAAAGGGAGTTGTAAAAATACTTGAACAATTTGCCCTATAATGTGACACACAATGGATGGACAATATTCTCAAATTTTATTAAGTAGGTATAAAATAAAGTTTCTGCAATATTAGCTCAGATATTCATCTTTTTAAAAGTGCTGTTGCAGTTTTGTTCTTTGCATTACTTTTCAAAACCCTTTAAGATTTTTCTCTCATGGCACAACCTTCTAATACTTCAAACGTGGCAGGCAATATTTCAAAAGTTGCATCTTCGGCCCTTTGGGGGCACTGCAGTGACTGAACAGCATATCAAAATTTGAATCCTCTTTGAATCACTTCACCAGGGATTTACCTGACCGAAGAAGGTTCATGCATGATGCATCATTACACAGTTCATTCAGAGAGAGTTACTTCCCTATGAGAAGAAAAGTTTCCTAGAAGTCTCTTACAGTAACTGCCTCCTGTCACTGAGTAGATAAGTGTCATTTGTCTTCCTTCTTACCGTTCCCTTAGGGTGAGACACTGAAAGATGATCAGTGCTGTGGGATGATTTGGGCCTTAACACTTTCCTACTATTCAGGGCAGTTTCTAGAAACACTTTCATCCACACAGGGTGGGACTTGGGGAGGCCGTGGGGAGGTGAATTACAGGAAAACATTTTCTTTGTCTTTTGTTTGGTTAGATGGTAAGGCAAATAGACAAGTCCCTCAGCTCGCTGCACTGACCACAGTAAAGCAAAGGCCACTGTTCAGCAGGCAAGTGTGGTCAGGTCATCACTGGGTGAAGTGTTCAGGACCAGAAGTTCACAGGTTTGTTGCCAGTGGCAGCTCAGTCTTTGGTCACAATCCTTTGGTAATGATGGACACACATGTCTTGCCTCTGAACTTCAGTAATCACTGCAACTCATTCACTCCTGGGTTCAAGAGGATAGTCACGGATTGATGTAGCTGGTGCCAACATGTAAGAATATTGGTACAGTGTGTAGATCAACTGAGGCTAAGGCCCTGGAGGGACTATTGCAGCAGTTGAATGAGGAGCTCCATTTAGCATATCAGTTGTCTGTATTTGGTTGATCAAAGGCATAATGGTAGAGTGATCTGTGGGGCAGAGAGGCCTAGGCCTAGTTAAGATCCTAGAAGCAGCCTGGGCTCCTGCTGCAAGAGAAAAGCCAAGGGCTGATGATTTAATGTTGGCATCTTTAGGTGTCATTTGGAATCCCCATGTCCATCAGCTGCATCTTCTTCAGGCTGTTTTCTCCTCTCGTTGCAGGTACCACTTGTTTCTTCACTTCTTCAACTGCTCTCCTCAGTTTTATTTCTGCTCTGCTCTGAGCATCTTGCACAGTGATTTGCACATGGAAATCTTCATTCTGATGCTCCCAATTGGGTTTGTTCTATTCTGTTTCTCCTCCTTTTTATGTGTCATTGAGCCCCTATCTGGCGCCAATATTATAAATCCAGTTACTGCTTCAGGCTGTTTAACGATAAGTCCTCTGGGTCCAAAGATCTTCCCTGTGCTAATTTCTTCTTCCAGCAGCCTCTGGAGGTGGTTGAAGATCCTGCAGAATTTGGACAGGTTGCTCAAGATCTTTTTGCCCTTCATCATCTCCATCATCAAGTAATCTGGTATTAGCATTTCCCCGATAACATTGACCTAATTCCAGGCTCTGCAGCTCACTGAGCCCAGCACTTTGGGGCTGGTGCCAGAGAGAAGGAATGGGCTAGGGTGAGCCCTGGCCAGTGGCTTCTCTTGAGCCAACGTTCATCTCCATGGTGGCCAGGATATATATGTGACACTGAAAATTGAAAAATGGGTATGTATTCTGAGGTTAGAGTTTGTGACCATATGTCACAGTGGTATGCTAATAGAAGAATTTGTGATAGGAGTCAAAACCTGGTGTTTATGTCAAGAACACCTGGCAAATCCCAGTGTAGATCATGGGAGTTTGGGAACAGTAGTGTCACCTGCTGTACAGAATTACATACCTTTTGAAAATCAGCTCACAGTACAAACCCAGATACTTTTAGCTACAAAATAACATCAGTTATCCCTTGAATATGAGGCCAGAACTATGTGATTAACCAGTCATGAGGTTGGACAGCTCAGCAGTGGACACCGCATGGTGGATATTTTGCACCTGGGAAGGAGTCAGAGCAGGGCTCAGTCACAGTACTCTGCATTGCCAGGTGTTCCTGCCCCATGTCTCCAATTTTCTAATATCAGACACTCTCCCTAACCCTAAACATCTTAGTTCTCAAACTGTTGATCTATGAGAAAGAACAGCCTTACAAAAATGTTAGCAATAAGACACAAAGAAAAAAAACAAAACCCAAACTAAAAATGAAAAAAACTAAATACAGGTGTAAATAAGTTTAAATGTCAAGGAGCCAAGCAGTTCACAAAAGAAGACTGAATAGAAATAAATAATAAGTAGTAAAGTATAAATTTTAAAAATAAATATAATAAAGGATCTGGCTTAATATTTAGGGAATTGTTCCCATTGGAGGTCCAAATATTCTTCTCGGTTTTGCTAGTTGTGGTTGCTGAAGTGACAGGAGTTCCCAAAGGCCCTGCCCTTCGGGGCAGGGTTCAGCTTAAATTTACATACTCTTCCACAAATTGGTCTAAAGGTTTTTAACTGGTGCAGCTCCCTGAATGAGTACATGCTGGGCCTTGCTGGAAGACTGTCCCCCAGAAAAACCCCTGGAATTCACTCATGCAGGAGAGTGGTCAATACTTGTTCCCCTCAGTCACGCATCAACTATGTATTTTTACTTCTCTAGGTTCAGACTCCATACTATGAATTTCTCCCCACACTTTCATGCTCTCCACCAGGCTCCTCTTTATAGCTGTACTTTCAGGCAGCCAATTTTATAAGAGGTTGTTCTGTGGCAAAGGTAGTCAAGTGCGTTTTTCTGCCCACTTTCCCCCTACAAAAACCTCACTCCACTTTTTTGATTTCCTTCTGATCTCTTAGTTCCACACTGTGGTGTGTGTTGTGGGATTGCCAAACGTGTTCTTCTCGCCAGGGACAGCTGTTGGTTACTCAGGCCCCCCAATTACCCTTCCTCTGTGATGGAGCTATAAAGTGATTCCTTCCTCCAGTTTCCCTCATAGCCAGGGGAGACAGTAGATATGTTCTCCTCCCTTTCCCCTCTGCACTAAATTGTTGCACAAGATATGCCTCAGCTTCTTTGTCCAGTGACTTTGGTCTCTGATCTCACTCCATATCTACACACCCCTCAGATCCCCCAAAACTGGGGTTCTTTAACTGAAGTGCTGCTACACAATTTTAGCACAGAAGAGTTGCCAGGAGCAGCAGCCTTGGGAATCTCTGCTAATTTGTTCTATCCAACCGTGTGATTCCCCAATCCGTTTTCAATGTTCAGAGTTATTTCCTAGAAAAGATCCTCTCTCTCACCTTTTCAAGGAGCTATGTAAATGAGATCACAGTTTTATGACACACAGTGACCAGAAAAGCGACTTTCCATAATCCACCATTTGTCCCAATTCCCAGTTTACAAACTTCTGATGATAATTTCTAGAATTTAGCTGTCATGGGCACATTTGTTCCCCAAAGGTCCATCATATGCTGAAAGTCTGTTGTCCAGTCACAGTGATCTTTGAAGATGGCAGAACTCGTAGGTGGTGGGGCTTAGTGAACGGAAGTTAGGCCATTGGGGTCCTAATTTACAGAGATTTTGAGACTCCTGTTTTTCTAACCACCATGAAGTGAGCTGCTTCCTCCACCACTGGCTCCCACCATGATGTGCTGCCTTGCCGTGGGCTCTAAAGCAAGGAGCCAACTGAAAAGAAACCTCCCAAACTGTGAGCTAAAGTAAACCTTTTATCATAACCACATCATCTCAGGTATTTATCACAATGATGAAAAACTGACTAAAACATCAGCTTTGGACAATGCAGGACGGTGCAGAGTATATCATGATTAAGATAGGGGGAAGAAGAGTGATAGCATATGGGGACACCCTGTAGCCTCTATTCTTCACACCTTGAAATGAGTCCCTTCTCTAACTGCTTAAAGCCTCAGGTCTAGTGCAGGATTAAAATTAATATTATCAAGAACAACTTTTATTTGTGACTGTGTCTTACACCTTCCTAGACTCCCTGAGAGAGAAACAAGTGAAGAAGCTAAGCCTTAGGAAATGTTAAGAGTTTGTCCAAGCCTCATCTGGTAAGGTGGGACCTCTAGATCCATGGGTGTTGAACTCTTAGGGTTCTGGAGTCTTAGAAAATTTGTGGAAAATGCTGGACCTGCTCTCTAGAAAAATGCATGTGAATGCTTCATAACTGACACACAATTGCAGAGACCCTAAATTCCAGCTTGACAATATTATACCTCTAACAGGGAAGGAACCATCTGTACTACTCAACACTGTATCTAGTGTCAACTGGTTTGGACTCTAGCACAGATTACATGGTCCATGAACATTTATTGATCAAATGAGTCAGTGCACCAGGACTCAATACCAGGCCTGTCTGGCCAACAATCTCCACTTTTGTCCAGGGAACCCCAGCTTGGAAAACTCTCTGCAAAACATAAACGGACTGTGAACTCACCTACTCCTGATAAAGTCCCTAAGGACTCAAATCTAGGTGACAATTTGACCTTTCTCTTTCTATCATTCTTGCCCCTACCTGGTATGGAGAGCATTCAAAGACTATCACACAGCAATGGCCAGGAGTTCTTTGTCCCTGACAGACATAGAATGATTCTTTGCTACTTGAAACTTCCCCTGTGTGGGCCAAGAACTGTGACTCCTGAAATGCTCACAGAGACCCTGGCGGCCTGGAGGCAGGTGATACAGGTTCCAGTGGGCAGAGCAGGAAGCTTTGAACCACAGAGGTGAGACACAGAGATAGTGGGAGTGAATGGGCCTGAAGCAATTGGAAATAGGATTCCAAAGCAGGACACTAGAGTTGGACAGGGAGAAGGAAGCAGGTGGGGCCTTGGAAGTTTACAGGTCACAGTACCAATAGACTTTGTGACTGTGAGTCAATTTCCAAGCTGGGTTTCCTGGATGTCAGAAATTCCTAGGGACAAATGACACAGGAACCAGCCTGATACTGTAGTGAATGATCTGGTGATGAATAGGGACAGAAGATTCTGACCAAGTCTCTGGGTCTGGCCTCCACTAAAAAGCCTGTCTTACAGCAGAGGGAGGTGTTTGACTATGCACAGGCAATTTTGGGGCAGGGGACAGGGGGTGAGAGAAGCAGTGAGGTGATGGGAGAGAAGGTGCCCTGCAGAAAGAGGAAGGAACCTGGGTTACTGCTCAGAAGTAGGTGCAATAGGGAGGGCCAGGCTTCTATCCCTTCCAGATCTCAGAGCAGCAGAGGCAGCCAGGGACCTGGGGAGGGCCATTACTTCCAACTGCACCATTGCCCAGCATCCCAGTGGGAGACACTCACAAGGTCATTTCTATACATGAGTCCTGCAGGATGGGGCTGCCTGTCCAGCACCTATTTATCCTGTATGTGGAGACATGTCTTTTTCCCTCTGAGAACTTCATACACTCATCTCTGGCTCATGATTACCATCATCCTGCAGGGACTGCTGTTGACACAGAGGACAGAGGTCAGCTCTGTCTGCTTTACTATTGGAACCAGGACACAGGCTCAGGAGGATGAGGATGTAATCAGTAACTAAATCATTCTTTGTTTCAGGTCATTCCTAAGCATCTATTGTCCAGGGAAATTGCTGGATCTATTGAGTTGTACACTCAGGTAACTTATCAAATAGAAGTTTATTAATCAGCACCTACAGCAAGACCCCCTCACCCTGGTGTCTACCAGCTCTGCACATTATATCATGAATACTTCCTAATTCTATGCTGTTCTTTTGCTGACAGATCTGCTTTAAACCTCTTCAGTGAACATTCTCCAGCCTGACATTCCTTCTCTAAACCATAACTAAGACTCTGTCCCAATTGAATTTTTTTAATACTACAACTTAGTGTTGTATGACTGATAGGATTTGTGTGGCCTTTGGGAGGTGGCAATTCAACTCAATAAAAATATTCTGCTCAGATTCCAGTGGAATCAGAGGAGCATGGGGAGGCCCAGGGACCTGCCTGCCCAGGTTAGAAATATGAGGGTAGGGGCGGGAATGGAAACTTCCACTCCAGGAGGCAGTCCCACTCCTGCCAGTGTGAGGACAGGGATGGATGGTGGGAATCACAGTGGTGGCAGGTTCCCCTCTCAAGTCCTTGTCTGCCTGTGTCACTTTGTTCTTTACCATTGCTGCCCCACAACTTACAGTAGTAGTCAGAGTCATCTGTGGTCCTGGACATCACTGATGGTAAGGGTGGTTATGGTCCTTGATTTGGAACAGTAAAATCAGTCGGGGATCCCTGCAGGCTGGTCCTTATTATTAGAGATGACCAGTTCAGAGACCTGAGCTGGTTACTCTGGTACCAGTTCACTTTACATCTTCTAACTCTGTTTCCCCCACAGGTGACACTTTCCACCTCTCCTGGGGCCACCAACAGACTATGACTGACTCAGGATGGTGAATGTCATGGATATGGCAAGGCAGAAAAGGAGCAGTGGGCTTCAAGGTGAAGGATCCTTCCTATGCGGCACGGATAAGTTTTGGGATTCCATGTGCTGACAAGGTGCCCCCTCCCATCAATCCCAGTCCTAGTAGTCCATGAGATCGGGTGGAGAATGAAGCCTACAACAAACAAAAATGCTACCCCTGTCTCTCAGTAGCTGTAGACCTTCAGGCTTACACAGCCAGTGAGCACACAGTGGGGACTTCAGGGACCTGCTGCTGTTAGAGGCAGGGCCAGACATGTGAAGGAGCACTGTTCTGCACTGGTGGGTGGGAGCCCTGGGGCAGCTCCTGTGAAGGGAGCAAGGCAGTCAAGGAGGAGGCAGGTCCAGGCTTATGGTGGAGGCAGCTCTGAGGCTGATTCTTGAGGCACGGGCTGGCCAGGCTTCTACTAGGATTCATTTATCCCTTAGCTTGTGAGACCTGAGAGTTATGCAGATAAGATTGAGATCACGGTTGCTGATAAGGGAGGTTTGTGGAGTTCAGACACCAACCCAGAGAGACAGAGAGGAAATGTGTGACCCTGTGGACCAATATCAACCCACCAGGCAGTGAAACTCCCTCCCATTCTAGTTACATAGCCTGGGCAACATCTCTAACAAAACTGTGTTTGGATTTTGCTCCTTGGCTGATGTGGTCATGCAAAACTCAGAGTCACATCTGTCTAAATTTTCTGAACCCAGTCCATAGGAGACAGAGGCTTAAATGTGAGTCCTGCCCCAGATCACGACTCTTGGGCTACATGGTGGAAATAAACTTCTTCCCTGAACCAAGTGTCTGAAAATCTTAAAGATTCAGTGAGGGACTGTAACTCTGTCTCTGGTAGGAGCACCTCAGGCAGATCTTGGGTGCTGTGCCTTCCTTCTCCAGCATGTTTTGGGCAGGTGCCACACTGTGCTTCTACACTGCCTGGCAGCTGCAGAATTTCAGCACAAATGGTGATCTTGTGGTCAGTGAAGATCCTGGGTCCCTGCCATGTTAATAAACACATTCTATTAGAGCTGGAACTGAGAGATAAGAAGAGTGAAGAATCTGTATGACAGTATTAAGGAGGATGACGTGAAAAAGGACACCTATTCTTCCAGAAAATCCTCCTGCATGTTTGAATTCTTCTGAAACCCAGACTCCTTCCAACCCCAGGGGCTCTGTCAGGTGGTCTCTGCTGCCCTCTGGTGAAAGCTTTACACCATCTGCAGGAGGCACAGAGGGGTCTGTATAAAATCAGTACATATTGCTCAAGACCATACGACCTTGATACGTGGCTTGCTGTCCCCACAGTAGAAATTTCTTTTTACTACATGGCTGTTGTCTGTGTCAAGGGTAGGAAAAAAGGGCGAAGGTTACACTGGAAACATGAACACTTTAGTTTGGAGGAGAAGGATCCTGCCCCACCTGAGGTAGCACAGCACCTTTCTCAGGAGTGGTGGGTGATCATATAAGTGGTCCCAGGGCCTCTTGCTGGGTGACTCATCGTCCTGGTGCCAGTGGCAGGTGCGGAGTCAATATGGGACTGTGGTGGCTACAAAAGCAGAAGCATAGACAGGAGACACTTTCCACCAAAGATTATTCAGGCTCACTGTGGTCTGGGCCATCTTGGTTCCAACATGGGATTCAGCATGGATAGGATACTGCCTCTTCTCTCAGTAGTTTCCATCTCCTGGGTGAGTCTGAGTTAGACACACCTGCTGGACAGTCTCAGCAGACTATCCTACAAGCTTCTACCTGTACATTAAACTCTATATTGAAAATCCAAGCTTATTCATCAGGTCCCAGGTGTCCAGGATTAGCCATGGAATATGGTGAAGATTCATGGGCTGTCACTCTATCTTCTTGAGTTCTTCTCAGTGAGTGTTTGCAGTTTTGAAGGAAAAAAGTACTGTTTTCACAACATTTCCCCACTTGAACCTGGGTGTGATGGTTGGATCTGCAACACAGTCTCAGGAGACCAGGAAAGTTAAGATGGTAAGAATGGTGAAACAGAAACAGAATGTTCCAGATTCACATAAGGAATTAGTGAATATTGGAAAATATTACCCCTCATACCTCAGATGTATTTTTGCAGGGAAGAATTATCCTGCATCTGTTCATATCTCTAATTTCTATGCATGTGTTCTTGCACTAGAGAAAAATTCCAAGCCTATTAGGGAAATAATTGAGGGAAATAAATCAAACAATGGGAAATGCAGAAAATTAATACAGTGATTAGAAGAGATTCACAGGATGGGTGGGTTATAATGTAGCACCCTCCCTGCACAGGTGCCTCTGGAAATGCCATCAGTTCTGGAGGAGAAACAGTTAAGAGCATTGTGTGGGCACAGCTGTGTCAGTGCACTGTGGATGGACTCTGGGTGTGTGAGGATGTAAGAGGAGAGTGGGAAACTCAGGTACCAGGACTGAAAGCTTTTTCCAGAACAAGATAATACTTTTTCCTACATAAAGATCTTTGATGGCAGGAGAGATGTATATTCAGGGCAGTTGATGGAGAATTTCCAGGTAATAATGGGGTTCATGGTTAGAGGCCTAACATATATAGGAACTTCCAGGTTGGTGTGGTGGGCAGGACAGGTGGAATGGTGTGTTCAGATCAGAGCCCTGGGCCTTCCCATTTACCTGGGTATGAATAACCAGGAGGTGGTTATTGGTCCTCCCTCTCTACCTTGTTCCCACGTTGCAGCCAGGCGGGGACTTTGTAGCCTGTGCCTCCTGTCCTGAGAAAGCTGTCAAAATCTTCTAGTGTTTAGTGAGTGACCCACACAGTTTCCCATGAAGTCCCCAAGATAGTTGAAGTGGGAGCACAGAACTTGGGAAGTGCACTTTCAAAGGATGGGACTGAGGGAGGAAGTGACTATCCCAGTGCCACTCAGGAAGGAAGAGAGAAGAGCAGAACCAGGAAGGCCATAGACCTGCATTCTTTACCTACTCTAGATTCACTGGATCAGCCTGGGCTGGGGAGCAATATGGGGTAAAATCCTAAGTCAACATATTGGGCTTCTGTTGTGGAGGGCACCTCTCTGTGGTTCTTTCAGCTGCCTGTGGGGGAGTGGTGTGGCTGCACTTTACCTGCTGTTGGACAGGCTTCTGGAAGTCTGACCAACACCATTTGGGGTTGACCAGAATTCCCAACAACAAAATATCCAGATCAGAAGACTCTAGAATCATCAATTTATGCCAATTTACCCCAGGTGATTCCTTGAACTGTCACATGTGATCTTGTGCATTGGTGCCATTGTCAGGAGAAGGCTCACGGTGCATTAGTATAAAAAGTAAACTGAGGGGGACTGGTGTTGTGGTTCAGTGGTAGAGCACTCACCTAGCATGCATGACACCCTGGGTTCCATCCTTACCACATAAAAACTAAATAAATGTTGTGTTCACCTATGACTAACATGTATATACATATATATAGATAGATAGATAGATAGATATAGATATGGATATATATATAGATATAGTTATAGATATATATTTGATGCAGGTATCCCACTCGTCTGCTATACCCAAAGGACTTAAAATCAGCTTACTACAGTGATGTAGCCACATCAGTGTTTATAGCAGCTCAACTCAAGAACCAACAACAGAACCAACCTAGGTGTCCTTCAACAGATGAATGGATAAAGAAAATGTGATATGTATACATAGTAGAATATTACTCAGCCTTCATGAAGACTGAAATTATGGCATTTACTGGAAAATAGATGGAGCTGGAGAATATCATGCTAAGTGAAGTAAACCAATCCCAAAAAAACAAAGGCTGAATATTTTCTCTAATATGCGAATGCTAATTCACAATGAGGGTGTGACTAGGGAAGAATAGAGTTACTTTGGATTAGGCCGAGGGGAGTGAATGAAGGGGAAGGGGTGCAGAGGTAGGAATGACAATAGAATGAATTGAACATTATTACCCTATGTGCATATAGGACTCCATGACCAATGTGATTCTACATCATGTACAACCAGAAAAATGAGAAGTTATACTCCACATATATGTGTTAAAGTGCATTCTACTGTCATAGATAACTAATTAGAACAAATAAAAAGGTAAACTATACATTCAAAACTATAGTAACCATTGGTAATAGTAGTTTGTGCTATAATTGATATGTGTTTTGATTTTTCCTGTATTGTCTACCACTTACAGAAATTAAAAATCACTTTCTATTCAAGTCAGGAAAGTATACATAGAGGATATGGGTTTGTCTTTTTAATAAATTCTATACATTATATATGTATGCATTAGATATGTATATATATCCAGATCAAACTCTAGAATCATCATTTTATATGAATGTGTGTATATATATACATATACACACACACACATATATATATGGAGATTAATATATATATATATATATATATATATATATATATATATATTCTGCATACCCTAAAGGTAAACTTTCCAAAACTGTATATCCCAGGTTCTGTGAAAAATTGACCTGAGGATATAATATTATTAGTGTTTTGGAAGACATTTTCTTCTGGAGGACAAATCTCAGCAAGACATTGCAAATTTACACAAGCATACACATGTGCTAGTGTTTTTATCTCCTGCATGGATCTGTCTTTGCATAAAAGAGTTGTTGCTCCCATCTGCTTGGTGAACACACTGCCTCCTGTGCCACATCTGTAGGACAGAACTGATCCTTGTAATGAGAACCAAGTGTCTGTTTCTGTGCTGTACATAGTTTAATTTTGGTCAGACATGGGAGGCTCATGAGCATGTTTCGTTGGGCATGGGGATGAGGTGATTTTGGTCTTCACTCACACCGGAGAGACATGTGAGCACTTCCTGAGCACATGGGCAGTTGGAAGATCTTGTTCTCAGGCACCCAGAGCAGGTCTTGGAACTCAGAACATATCATCCTGGGTCTTTATCCCACTAGGCTCACAATTCTTCATGTTCCTTGAAGATAAAGTCTAGAGGGATAAAAGTCAGGGAATGTGTTCCTTCCTTGTTATAATCTATATTGAAATCAGTGGAAGATAGTGTGAGTGTCCAATGAAGGAAAGGTGGTCTGGGGACATTTTTCATTCAGCAACCTGTGAACTAGTCTTTATAAGACTGTTCATGTTCTTGGATAGACAGAATTAATATCGTCAAAATGGCAAAACTTCCAATGGCAATATACAGATTCAATGTAATCCCTTGAAAATACCAATGACATTCCTCTCATTATTGAAAACCCAGTCTTGAAATTCATTTGAAATAATGAGACAGAATTGCTTTGGCAGTTGAATTCTGAGAAAGTATAGAAATGTAGGATATATCATAATACCCAATCTCAAAGTAGACTACAGAGATGATTAGCAAAAACACCCTGTTATCAGTCTCAAAATAGATATGAAGGTCAATGTAACAGAATATACAAATCAGAGACAACCCATATACTTACAGTCACCTGATACTTGACGAGTGTGCTAACACTATATTGTAGACAGGAGATATTGGTTAAAATAAAAGTTACTGGGAAAACTGGATACCCATAGAAATCACTGGCAAGCATGTGACAAATGAGGTACAGAGACACAGTGTTGGTAGGACTGCAAATTATTATGATGGCTCTGGACAGCAGTGTGGAGCTTCCTGAAAAAACTACCAGTGTACTCACTCTTCTCTGCTAACTCAAAAGAACTAAGATCAGCATACTATCATAATGCAGTGACGTTGATGTTTGCAGCAGGCCAATTCACAGCAGGTTAATGATGGAATCGCCAAAGATGTTCATCAATAGTTGAATGGATCAAGTGCACAAATCTCTGAGAAATTGATCTTCTCTTCGGGACCTATAGCACTGCTGACTGACTCAATGGCCATAAATCTGCACACACCAAACAAAAGAAGAACTGGACCTCTGAATAGACTAGAATCATTACTGAAGAATGGACACACTGACTCAACTCCACAGTACCTTTGTCCGACTTTTAGTCATGGAACATATTATTTGGTGGCCACAGGCACACGCCTCTGGTCTCAGTCCTACAGAAGTCTTCAAGATGTTTTGTTGACTTCTTTACCTTTGATGGGAGGCAACAGCCTGGGAAATGTGATAAAATAGTATCAGCTGGTGAAAACTTGCTAGCAAAAGGACATAGGGTCAATAGTCGTAATTGAAATGACAGTTCAAACAGTTTTAATTGACATGATAATTGTAAATATCTTGGAATACAATTTGAGCTTTGAATTCAAGTACACAATCATAGTGTACCTAGCAACTTAAATATCTGTATTTTTTTCCCAGTGAGAAGATTTCTCTCATTTTCAACAACAAGGATGATCCTGGATGACATTAGTTTAAATGAAATGGTCAGGCATAGAAGGACAAATACTGCATAGTTTCCCTCTTTGGAGGAAGCTGAAAAGATGACCTTATTGAAGCTGAGAGCCAAAGATTAGTTACCAGAGGGTGGGAGACAATGTTACAATTAAATATTAGGAAAAAATATTGGTGTGTATTGTTCATTCTTTGACAAGACATTAAAATAACAAAATCTACGTTTCAAGAAATTTAAATGAAAGGGATTTGAATGTTCTTAGAATTCACACCTTTGAACACATTTTTCACCATTGGGGCAGCAAAGCACCTGAGTCAGATTGGCCTTAAGGATCGTATTGCATTGTGGGGAAGTCTAAAACCCAACTGACTATTGAGTGTACAAACACCATTAATAAGGTGAAATCATAGAGAGGCAGAGAGAACAGTGACCAAGAGCAGAGTCTGTGGCCATGTGACTTATGTTCAAATTCTACCTCATAGCTGTATATACCTGTGAGAGTTAAATAAACCCCTCTGTGCCTCAATTGCTTGTGTGGAGATGCAGAAGTGTTCACCTGGCTCATGTAATGTTACCAGGCTGACAGTGACCACATACACGAAGCCCTAAGAAGATTGATGCTTCCCTTGTGTGCTAAAGTGTCCTATCATAAAATGTGCAGAAGAGTAAGCTTCAGCTTTATCTTTGGCAATATTGGAACAGGGAGATGTCAAACGGATGTCATCCACTAGGGTGGTGGGTGAAGAAAGTCCATTCTTTATTCTTTAGAGATGGATATCTGAAAGGCTCATGGAGAATATGTTATTTCCTGTGACCCCAAATCCACCAAGAGTTATGAGTGGAGCAGGCTCCTTAACCCACAATGTTAAGTTTAGGCATTTGAAATTTGGAAGTTTTTATGGGACTTGTCTAGATCCACAACATTGCTGAGTGGTGAATTTGGGACAGGAATGTAGGTGTTTACCTGGGATCGGAAATCCCTGAACATTTGAGTCCTGTAGTTGATACCTTAAAACTAGGAACCCTTAACTCTTCTCACTCTTCCCTGAAGGCCTCTTTGGGAAGACTGATGTCCCAGAAGGGCTGAATCACCAAAGTCGCTTGCCTCTCCCTTGAAATTATTGAAGAGAAATATGAAAATTTCATCCAAACAAAGTCTCTCTGAAGGTCCAGGGTATAGTCCAAACGTGTGGACAGCCTCCCCAGGGTCTTCTCACTGTCACCTGACTCAGAAGAAGTCTTCCTGATGAGCACTTGACCCCCCAAATGTCAGAGTTGTGTGTGTCTGAGAAACTGTTTCAGAGCTCAGACCATTCTAAAGCAACTGCCACTTGATTTCTGTACCAAGAGTTATGGTTTCTTCTGCTGTTCTCCCCTGTATGAACTGTTAGAGTGAGTTAATGGGGGAAAACACATATCATGGGCTGGTACTTTGGTGGATCCATGTAGGAAGTTGATCTGCCCCCATTTCTGTGAACTAATATTTTTTTTCTTTTTTCTTATTATTTTGTTATCTTTACAGACTGCATTTTGAGACATTTTACACAAATGGGATACATCACTTTGTTTCTGTGATTGTATGCGATGTAGATTCATACCATTCATGTAATCATGCATGTACATAGGGTAATGATGTCTGTCTCATTCCACCATTTTCATACCCCTCCCTGTAATTTCCTTCCACATAATCCAAAGTTTTCCATTCTTCTCTCATTCCCTACACCCCTACCCCCATTATATATCATTTTCCACTTATCAGGCAAAACCTTCGGTCTTTGGTTTTTTGGGGATTGACTTAATTTCACTTAGCATGATATTCTCCATTTGTATCCATTATTTGCTGGTGGAGTTGCAAATTGGTGCAGCCACTCTAAAAATCAGTGTGGAGAATCCTCAGAAAACTTGGAATGGGCCCACCTTTTGACCCACTTATCCCACTCCTCGGTTTATACCCAAAGGACTTAAATTCAGCATACTGCAGTAACTCAGCAACATCAATGTTTATAGCAGCTCAGATGATAATAGCTAGATGGTGGAACCAACCTGGATGCCCTTCAACAGATGAATGGATAAAGAAATTGTGATATATATACAGTATGGAATATTATTCTGACATTGGTATTTTAAGTGGAATTGCATTGAATCCGTACAGTGCCTTTGGTAGAATAGTCATTCTGACCATCTTAATTCTGCCTTTCCAAGAAAATTGTAGATCTTTCCATCTTTTAAGGTTTTCTTCAATTTCTTTTTTGTGAATTAATATTTTCTGCACTATCATCTGACTAGAGAGACAAAGTCTGACTGAAAACCTGCTGCACCTGCACCAGCTCTGATCAGGCCTGTTCCCACTGACTTTCCCCATCCCTGCTTAGATCTTTTAGGGCCAGGGGCCGAGACTTATGTGCATAGCAGGGGCTACCCAAAAGTATACCCTGTGAAACTGAGGGTCCTAAGTGGACCCACCCGTAAGTCCCTCATTTCCTCCATTATCCCATGTCCACTCCACTTACTTCATGGCATTGTCCTTTGTTCTCTCCTTCCCAATAGCTCCCAAACACCAGGGATCTTGTAGTCATCCCCACTTGGAAACAGGCCTCTAACTCTCAGATCTTTTACATTTCTGCAAAAGCCTTGATTTAGAGTTCTTTAACATCAATTTTAGAGGTTCTCATATCCACTCAGAAGAGTTTAACCTGTAATAACTTTTCATGGAATATCTATTGCCTTACTTGGCATATTTATTCTCTCTTTTTTTCATATCATGAGATCAAGGTGACTGTCCTACCACTGCTTATCGATCCACTCAGAGTGCACATGATATATGCATTAGGAAATATCCATTTTCCTAAATTTAAGAAAATATTTCAGGCAACTGGATGGATAGAATACTCAAATACAATAGTTCAGTGATAAAAGAAAATTACACAATACTTTTAACTGGGCAGAGTAGATTGAGTGTGGAAGACTAATAAATCAATAGGAAAATATGTTCAGTACAAGTTAATTGATTCCTTTGAAGAAACAGCCTTCAATATATCAATGTGAACATACCTTCATCGCAGCAATTGAGATTTCCCATGTGGGACTGCCACTGAAAACCACACCACTGCTTTTCAATTTGAACCTCAGCTCACTGAATGACAGCTGGAATGGAAGGTAAGATGTGCATCCTGTTACCATTGTGACACTCATTGTAGAATTTTCAAGTCAGCACTTGACATTTTAAGGTGTGCTACTCTGATCTAACTGTATTTTACTAACCCAAGAGTGTTGTTTAATATTGTACTTTCCTTCAATAACTGAATCCTAGACCTATACATTAGTAAACTCTGTTTAGACACAAATTAGCAAAAATTTTCTAGACCTCCCCCATAATTTCATTGATCCTAAAAGCCTGGTGTGAAAAGGAGACATCGCTTCCATTTTGAGGATCAGAAGAGATTCTATGCTAGGTTTGAAATACCACCCCTACTCATTTCCCACTATTTCTGAATCTCCAGACATTTCTAGAGAGAAAAATTTTTAATTCGTTTTATTTTATTTTTCTTTAGAACATTATATTTCATAAAATCAATTGTAAAAATGTACAAACATTTCCATGAGAAAAAAAAGGGTATGAGAAATTAATAGCATTTATGTCAGTGCATTTAGGTAAAAGCCTTTTATATCTCAATAAATGAAATAATTATAAGTACATTTTCCCTTTCTGATAGATAGCATCGTCATTTTTGTCTCTTAGTCAACATACTTGCAAATCCAACGTGGTCAATCTACAGTACTCTATTTGAAATGTATGAAAAGGATTATAACTGAGACAAGCAAAGTCCACATTGAATGACACAGAATCTATTTTCACTTGTAGGGAGCTTTCAAAACGAAAATATTCATTGGATATTTTCACATTTTCCTTTTATGCGAGTATCAATATTTTTGTTGGGAAATAAGTACACTTCTTTAATACACAAATTTTGTACTTATATAATATTGTGAATACATTTTTCTGAGTGAACATCTTATTTCCAAAATACAATAAAAAATATAGCGTTTAAAAAATATTTGCTATACCCTAGTTTTGGCAAAGAATTAAATGACTATCTTCACTGTGAATTATGGTGTTGGTAGCCTTGACTAAGATAGAAGCAATCCTGTCCTAATGTAGGGCCACACCCACACTGAAGAGGGAATAACCACATTGTGGCCATGGCAATATTGGGAGCAACCATTTACTGCATGAAGAATAATGCGCAAATTAACCACAAACCAGATTTTTCTCTTGAAATATTATCACATTTTTTATTTCGGTTTCAATTCTTGTGAAACTTAGACTCTTTATGATCATTACCATGAATAAATGAATTAATAAATGAATATTGCTTATTTCTCCTTGGTCAAATTGGTGTCTGAATCTTTATTTTGCACTTAATTGTTCAGTTGCCATGAGTAGTGAGGACGGATACTGTTGATACCAACTGGATCACAAAGGACTTTTAGACACATAGGAGATTCTGGCAGGTGGAGTGAGGTGTGTAAAGCAGGAGGCATCCAAGATGACCTCAGAGGTTCACCTTTGAGTTTTGTTTGTTCAGGGGGCATGATAGAAGGTCCTGATGAGCAGATTTGTGGCATATTAGATAATCCCCAGAATGTGCAGGCCATACCACTGGCAACTACCTGATTGTGGAAGCGCCTCTGGGACTGTCTCCATGGCATCCCCATGGTTTATCTGTAGCTGGGTGAGAAGAGAAGTTGCTGGCCATGTCTCTGGGCCTGGCATGCAGCATAGAGAGGAACCTGTCTGTGCAGAGTGGAGGACTTGGTGAAGGGCCAGTGGGAGGGGAAAACATGAAGGTGAGTGGGGAAGGGTAGTGGGAAAGAAGGGTCCCTGCAGCAGGAGGCAGGAGGCTGGGGATATTGCAGGAAAGGAACAGAAGCAGTAAGGACCAGGCTCCAATCCTCCTGCATTTTGGTATAGCCCAGACCAAAATCTCTGGGGGCCCCTTTCACTCAATCATGATCCCATCCCAGCATCCACTTGGGATGACTTTAGTTTGTTCCTTCCATTTGAGACATACATAAATCCACTCAAGTACAAAATCCAAACTCTACTAGTATCTTCCATTGTCATCCCTCTTCTGAGATCCCAGGATAAGCATGTCTGGGATAATCTCCCTTACTGCTCATAGACTTGCTGGTGCTTTCTTGAAAGGGGGGCTGTAGTCTTAAGAAGCTGGCAGCTCATGTCATTCAAAATATTCTACTCAAGTCAAAATAAAGTCAGCTGTGCCTGTAGAAGATCCGAAACAAGTCCCCATCTCTCAGGAGTGTCAGGGCAGGGGAAGAACTGAAAAACATCCATCTCTGTGGCAGGTTCTTTACTTCCACTGTGGTCAGGGAAGGGAGAGCCCTCAGTAACCAGGCTGGCGACTGATTTTTTTTCTCACTTCCCTGTCTGCCTGTGCCTCTGTGAGCATCACTGCCATTCCACTCCCGACAGTATAGTCAACTTTGTCCCTAGTCTGATTTCCAGTGATGGTCAAGATGGCTATGTTTCCTGAGTTGAGCCACACAATTGGTCAGGCATACCTGAATGGCTGCTACATGACCATTTTCTGGATTCTGCTGATACAAATGTGCAACATATATGCCAATGCTGTTGCACCCATAGATGATCCTAGCTGTCTGCTATGGGGTCACTGATTGAGCAAATGGCTAAGCCACTTCATAGGTGGCCATGGAGTGTGCGAGAAAAAAAAAATTAGTTGTATTCATGAATATGAAGAAACAGTCCCCAGGAGATCCTACTCGCAGGCTTGGATGAACTTTATGGACTTGTTTCGCAACAGGGCACCACACCAATCAAGCTCAGCACAAGTGACTAATGGGCTTACTCCAGGATGGAAACTTTGAACATAAGACACAACTACCCTATTTCCTGGCAGCTGGAGCCCCTCAGAATCACACAGCCCCCATCCTGCAGCAGGTTCCGGAGCATCCTCCCCACCACAGGCAGGAACTTGCTGAGCTGAGAGTCAGGGTCAGTTTGGTTACAGAGAACTGGGCTGAGTGGATGGGTGAGAGCCCTGGAGAAGCACCTGTGCAGTGAAATAGTAGGCAGAGTAGGCGGGACGTCCAGATCATGGTGAGTTTGCCCCAGTCCTGCTTCCTGAGTCCTAGGCTGGGCTGGCTTCCTCCCAGGGATATTTTCTCCACTTGATAGAAATTGTTGCCCATTATGTAAATCAACCTGCATTCTGGGCTGCTGCTGGAGGAGCCTTGTTTTGTCCAGAGCAGGGCTCAGCCCTGAGGACACAGACAGTGGTGGAGTAGACTTCTAGCCCAACCTCAACCGAAGGGGATGCTCCACCACCAGCTGCTCTCAGTCTGCGTGATATCTACATATTCTTTCCTTGCCTCACTCCTCTTCTGTCCTGTCCGTGCAAAGCTTAGGGGCAAAAGTCTCTGTACTTTACATTCAGCCTGAAATCCTGACCCTGGGTTGCTACTGCTTCTGTTCAGCATGTGACTTGAAAAAGAGTGCTGTTTTGTGATTATCCTGAAGTGAATTCCAGGTCCCTTCCCATGATTAATTCTGGCTCAGGATGAAGGTGATTAATTTTGATTTGACTGTTTTGGTGTGTCCTGTTCATAATTATTTTTACCAGAGTTTGGATGTTAAGGAGTCCTATCTGCACATTAGAGGTTCTTTCACAGAACCCAGTGTAGTGACTCTCTTTACCCTACCCTTCCTGTGACAGCAAGAGACTTAAACAGGTTCAGGCTCCTATCAAAGATCACACAGATCCTCAGAGGAAATCCAGAATAAAAATCCTATAATGCTAAGTGTACATGGAATGTTCAAAGATGTACGAAGTGCTGTCCATTTTTTTCCCTTGGCTCTGAATTATTGTGACAGGTCCTAAGTTCTGTCTCAATATCCCAGTGTGCGCCAAGAGCCAGGGTGATGTCAGGTGATGATAGAAATGTTCATCTCAAAGAATCTCAGGGTGTGCAAACTCCCGAAACTCCTCATGTAAGTTTTTAGTATAATTGAGAGGTCCTCGTTTGCTGGGGAAAATATATCAAGTGAGAAACAACTTATGTTAAGCATGGGAGTACAGATTTGTAACCCTAGCTACTAGGAAGGTTGAGCTAGGAAGATAACAGTTTCAAGGCAAGCCTAATCAAATTCTCCAGGCCCTGTCTCAAGAATAACACTAACAAAACACACATACATGCATGCACACACACACAAACAAACAAAAAATAAAAAAATAAAATAAAGGACTGAAAGTGATGCTTAGTGGAAGAGCTCTATTGATTTAGTCAGTAATACCACAAAAACCAATCAAACTTATTTAAGACAATACAAGGTTAATGAGCAAGTATGTTATGCCTCACTCTGAGAAATCAAAATGAAAATTTGGCAACTGCTTCTGAGACAGTAACAATTATAGTCACATGTAGAACAAATGGTGAGGGAGCTTCCTAAGAATGAGAAGCCGTGGTGTCTGGCTGTTCAGGCAGCAGTCCAATTAGAGTGAAGACAAGTAGGGCTCTGGTGATCACAGGGAGTATGGTTGTTTATGGCAACAGAGTTTTAAGACAAATGGGTAGACTGGGGAAACAAAGAGATTGATACCCATCTCTGGGGTGCTGAGTGATCATGATTGTGTTACTGAGCCTTAGAAAAGTGAGGAACAAGACTCAGAGATTGACTTCAATTTGTGGCAGTTGTGGATGCAAAGTGACTGGGCAGTAGTATTGTTGCTGCTGCCACTTAATGAAGATTTATTCAGACCAACTCTAGTCTGGTTCACTTTCCATCCTTGGAATGCGCAGGAACAAGAAATAGTCCCTACTCGCAGGGCTTTCCCATTCTACAGGAAGGGTTGTTCATTAGATACACTAGATTTTTGAACTCTGCAGACAGTCCCCTGTGCATCATCCTCTTTCTGCATTTAAATTTATAGACTTTTCACCATTTTATCAAATTATGTTTGACAATTGGTTCAGTGCTGGTTTATGGGACGTACTGTGGTTTAAATATAAGGTGCCCCCCAAAAGCTCATGTGGGAGACAATGCATGAGACTTTAGAGGTGAAATTATTGGGTTTTAAGAGCCTTAACTTAATAAGTGAGTTAATCCTCTTATAGCAATTGAGTGGTAATGGTAGGTAAGTTGTGTGTGGCTGGTGGAGGTGGGATCCTGGGTACACGCCATTGGGGTATATATGTCTTTGTTCAGGAGATATCTTTCTTTGCTTCCTCATCATATCTTGAACTGCTATCTTCTTTCATGATGTTCTCCCTTGACTCAAACCCCAAGTAATGGTATCAGCTGTCTATGGACCAAGGCCTCTGAAACCATGAGTACCTAAATACATTTTCCCTCCTCAATAATTTTTGCCTGGCGATTGGGTAGCAGCAGTAATAAAGCTAACTAAAACAGACTTTTATTTAAAAATGAAAGTCTTGTGATGGATATCTTCCCAGGGAAACTTTTTTCTTCTGCCTGACAGAGATCAACTGTGTGCTGGACATTTACGCTTGAATATGAGCATCACAGGGGGAGCTGTTACAGTCATCCTAAGGTCTTAAGATCACATGAATCCAGGATTGTGAGAAATGAGATCACTGGCGATAGAAAATAACTGCTAAGTAGGAGGTCCCTGCAAAGTCTGTACTGTCCCAGCATCCAGTAAACACAGATTGTCCATATTCTGGAAGTATTCCAGTGGTTTCCCATACATTTTCTTATTCAGTTGAATGCATTTCCTCTGCTGTATCTCTGAATTTCCTGTGTGGATGGAGATCTACATGCCCCTTGTCCTGATCATCACTCTGTTGATTGAACCCTGTTCAGGGTGACTGCCTGTATGTCAGGTTAACCATCTTGTAGGCTACCACATTTCTGTTCATGGCATCTGTAAGAACTGGGCACACACTTGTGGTTGGAAAGGCATGTACTAAAAGTAACTGATTTTCTCTCTACAGAAAGGTGGAACGCCTTCAGGATCCAATGGTTGATGGATCATCAGTTGTGCAGATGTTAGCACTGTTCTTCCTGAGACATTATTGACAGGAAGTCCAAGATTTTGTTATAAGGATTATGTCTAATTGAGCAGGATGGAATGTGTGCTTACAGCAAAACACTCTGGGACTCTCCCAAATCATGATACTTGGATCATAAACTATCTATTTACTTGAAATGGTAAGTATATAGGAATATTTGGTGAGACATATGCACTCAGATAATAGGAAATAAGCCACAAGTATATTCCTGTCCTCATATTAGCAAAAATGAATAGGATCTTTTGGTTTTTAGCATTCTGACCCATCTTTCACAAAACAAAAGGCACATTGTTATATACTATACTTCCACCAAGAAGAAAAAGGAAGTATTAATGGAGAATCATGTTTCTCAAAGGAGCAAATTTGCACTGGGAGTGTTGCTCCAATGCAAGTATCAGGAGTGAAGAGTGTGGCCTAGTGTTTGAGTCCTAGAGCAGGAAATTGAGCAGCAGGAGTAGGCAGAGGTGTCATGTTGCAGTTTGGTGGCCCTAGGTCTGGAGGACTCCACAACATAACACAACGTCATGATGGGAACAAGAAAATTGTATTTATGTTTTGACATAAGAGAATCCCAAAGTAGACCCTATGGGGTATTGTAACAAGGTCATGACATTTATGATGAACATAATGAACAGATATATTTTTTCCAAAGGTTTATTGATGTGCTTGCCTACACTGAAGAGCCATGTGTGCTCATATTCGGAGTGGGGGATGGATTTAACCCAGGGATACTTAACCAATGAGCCACATACCCAGCACGTTTAATTTTTTTTTTTGAGACAGTTTCTCACTAGTTTGTTTTGAGCCTCGATAAGTTGCTGAGGCTGGTTTTAACCTTGTGATCCTTCAACTTCATTATCCTGAGGTTCTGGTATTACAGGTGTGAACTACTATTCCTGGCTATGTGTGCTCTTTGTTCCCACGTGAAGTAGGCACATATTGTTCTAAGACAGAACTGGTCTGAGCAGAACAGCATATCTCATTCTATATACACAATCCTACTGTGCTCACCATACTTTGTCTTTCTCAAGAGCAAGTTCTCAAGTACAGCAAGTCTAAGAATGGGAACTTCATTTGCTATATTCTGTGTAGAAAGGGAAAAAAGGGACACTCTTATGCACAGACCAGGATCTATAGACATGTTTTCCATCCCATGAACCTCTGACCTCGGCTCTACAAGGTTCTAGAATAAAATGACAGGATTTCAGATTTAAAATGCAACTAATTCTGTGAAAGAACCACATTTATAAGAGATAATAGACCTTCTGTAGTGTGGGTGACACTAAAGAAAGTGAGTGAGCATGTCAAGACCACGGTCTCAGTCTTCACTCAGGGGTCACATGACAGTGAAAGTCAGGCCTGAGCGGGTTGTTTCCTAGTTGATATCTGCATCTGTCTGTGGTACTGCATGTCAACTGAAAACTGTTTTCACTGTCATGATAGGTGGTACAATAATTTTCAGCCTCATCCAAAGCCTGAAGCCCACTGATGGTCAGGATGGCTATTTCCTAAGTTGGAGCCAGAGACTCTGTCAGGGATTCCTGAGGGCTGTTGCTATCCTGGTAAATGACCAGCATAGGTGCCTCTGATGGCTTCTGTTGGTACCAAGATACACATTTAATTCCCAATTTTCTCCAGAGTATGTGATCAAGGCTATCTGGCTTGAAGTAACTGATATTGAAGGTGTCTGTTTCAACTTTTAGGAGGCCACAGACCATGCAAGGAAAGAAGTAGAGTTCAGAAAGACAATGAGGGTATCCACCAGGAGATTCAATGACAGGCTGGTGTGGATGAGCCCTAGGGATTTTCTGGGTCCTCAGGGGATCCCCTCTGGATCCAACGTCCATGAACTTGAATACGTAAGCAAAATGCCCCTCTATCCTGGCAACTGTCGCCCCTCAGTGAGCCCAGTGTGGGAATTTCACACTACAACACCTGCTCTTACATCAGGCTCCTGAGCATCCTTCCCACCACAAGAGGGCCCTGCTGAATTCAGAGTCAGAGGAGTTGGAGTCCCACACCCCTGGGCTGGGTGATTTGGTTGGAACCCTGTGGCAGCACCTGTGCTGTAAGTGAGGAGTCCAAGGAGAAGGAGGGTCCAGGCTATCGTGGAAGTACACCTTATATTTCTTCCTGAATGACAGGTTGGGGTGGTTTCCTACCAGGGATCTATTATTCTCTGTCTGGAGGGAGGTTCCCACTACAACATTTCTGTCTGAGCTCAGAGTTGTTGCTCATGGAATTGGTGGTTTCCAGAGCAGGGTTCAGCCCCTAGGGATACAGAAAACAGAGGGGCAATCCTGAAAACTGTTCAGTTATTTATGTGGTCAGATGGAGCTGAGAAAGATTCCTTCATGTCTACCCTTTCTCCATCAGCCCTCCTCTGAATGCAGCAAATGTGTGGGTAGAATTGTTATCCCTATGCAGTTGAGTCACAATGTTCTTGCCACTTCAATAGGTGTTTTTGGTGAGGAACTATTCCTAGTGCACCCTTTTCTTCTGTGAATTTGCTCTAGGAGCAGGTATTTCTGTTTCTTCTTCAACTCAAGCAAACTATACAGTGTTTGGGGCAGTTCATCAATTTTGAAATCAGTATTTGTTGAACGAATGAAATAATTCAATTGAATGAAGAACACTGGGAGCTATTCTGTACATATGCACCTACTTTTTTGTGTTTTCTATTTTATTCAGTACATATGTGTGCTCAGTTGCTGATGGATATTGAAGCATGAGTTTCTTGATTGAAAGAAAAAAAATTTTAAAACCTGATGGCATCCTAACCAGTAAAGGAGCATCATTGTTTTCGTTGACAAGTACTTTGGTATTGTCACGTGTGGTTGGAATTCTGCCTTTAATCTACAATAGTATTGTGATAGCATAGAAGGTCTCTTGTCTGGAGAATAAGTTAAATGTGCCCAGGATTTGAGAAGTTGAGTAGCATTAAATATCTCCCCCTTGGAGATTGATAAAATGACTATACAGAAATTGAATAAGAATATAAAATACTTGAACAACACTGGCAACCAACTTTGAACTAAATGAATTTGTGAAAATCTCACCTGCAACAGGAGAATACATATGATATTTTTCAAGTATCTACAGGACGCTTCCCAAGATTGTTGATATTCTAGGTCACATATCAAATAATAATAAGCACAATTACATGCATACTTAGATAATCATATTAAATTAATAACTGAAGAAATTTGCAAAATCACACATTAATTGGAAATAAAAAAGTAGACCTTCACATAATTTGTAGGTAACAATCTAATCATGTTTTCTTTATCCATTCGTCTGTTGAAGGGCATCTAGGTTGGTTCCACAAAGTAGCTATTGTGAATTGAGCTGCTATAAACGTTGTTGTGGCTGCGTTACTGTAGTAAGCTTATTTTAAGTTCTTTGGTATAAACCAAGGTGTGCTGTGGTATATATAAACAATAGAATGTTATTTAGCCATAAAGAAGAATAATACTATGGCATTTGCAGATAAATGGATGGAATTGGAGAATATCATGCTAAGTGAAATAAGCCAATCCCAAAAAAACAAAGAACGAATGTTTTCCTCATAAGTGGATGATGATATGTAATGGGGGCGAGGGGTGGTTGTTGAGAGAAGAATGGAGGAACGTTAGATTATGTAGAGGGAAATGAGAGGGAGGGTGTATGAAAAACGTTGGAATGAGACAGATATCATTAACCTATATACATATATGATTACATGAATAGTATGAATCAACATCGTGCACAACCGTAGAAACAAAAATATGTACCCCATTTGTGTACCATGAATCAAAATGCAGTGTGTATAAATTAAAAAATTAATTAAAAAAATATATAACCCCCATATACATATTAGAACATTTCAAATTTTTTAAACAGAAAACCACAACATCCAATATTTAGGAAATACATCTTCATCAATGGAGGGAAACTTATACCTGTAAATCTTAGGATTACAGTGAGGATCAGAAGTATGTTATCTGAATAGATAGACTGCAGATCTTCTCCCACCATGAATATGGACAGAGAGGCCTTCATATTCTTTCAAACAACATGTTTATGCAAAGGCTGTCCCACCGTGAGTGAAGACACCTTGGCTTCCCTGCCTGCCTTCTGTGTTCACCTCCATCTTCGAGGTTCCACTTCCTCAATTTGATTCAGCATATGTGTGCCTCATTTTCCCTCAGTTCTAGCATCAAGTTCTAGAACTTGGAGACTAGCAGGGAAAAAGTGGTGGGAAAACTGATGCACATGTTTTCCAAATATTTTATTTTTTATGCTGTGTAGAAGGTACAAATGACCATTATACTGTATACTTGATTTTTGTATCCTTGAAACTTTTCTAAGTTAAAAATGGTGAGGAACACAGAAAAATCATATTGAGTCCAAATGATCTGAAAGAAATGATCACAGGCCATTAGGAGGAGAATTACTTGTTTTGCTTTGTTTTCAACTTTGCATTTTTAACTTAATTTATTTTTAGTAGATCTTTATTTATAGTTACACTTTGTAGTTTGGTTTGTCCTGACACACTCATGCATGCCTAGAACTTGATTTCAGTTCATGATGCCTTCTTTTCCCTTCCTTCCCCCTCTCCTCTCCCATCCTTCTTCTTTGACTCTATTTGACTTTCTTTCTCCCATCTGTTAATTTGTATTTGTTTGGTTCTTTATATTATCCTATCCTTCCCTCCGTCTTGCCCTTATTGTACTCTAGTTTCCCCAGATGAGAGAAAACATTTGACCTTTGAGTTTCTGACTTTGGCTTATTTAACTTGCTTGACACTCTCCATTTCCAACCAATTTGCCAGCAGATTCCATAATTTCTTTCTTTTTTATGCATGACTAGAACATATTTGTGTTCCACACCACACTTTCTTGATTCATTCTTGGTTCCTTCTTCTATTGATGGGCATCTGAGTTTAATTCATAATTTAGATACTGTGAACTGTGTGGCTACATTCAAATGGTTGTATGGATATAGAGTGCCAAAAATGTAGTTTGAAAAAAAAGACAGAATTTTAACAACTGAAGAAGGGAAACTGGATAGCTACATGTAGAAAAATAAAAACAAATCCCTCTCTCTCACCCTGCCTATTTTCCATCCTTGGGGAAAATACCAAAGATGGGGATAACTGGGTCATCTGTTGGTTCCATTCCTAGACTTCTGAGGAATCTCCATGCTGCTTTTCAGAGTGGTTGTATTATTCTGCAGCACCGCCAACAATGTACTCATGTACCTATTTCCCCACAATCTCAGCAGCATTTATTGTTGTTTGTATTCTATTTTTCTTAACGGATCAGATTTAATTTCTATGAAAATTCTACCATGATTTTTTTGTAACATTGAAAAAACTTATCCCAAAATGAATATAGAAAGTTAAAGGAACAAGAAATGCTAATGAGTTTTAAATAAGACTAATCACTTACTCAGTTTGAAGAATTCCACTCAGCTACAGTAATCAATACAGAGAAACCAAGAAAATGTCCATAAGTTAGGTTTTTAAAACAACATAGAGAATCAGGAGAAAAGGCACATGCCAGTAGTCCCAGCTACTGCGATCCAGGAGAATCACAAGTTGAAAACCACCATGGGTAATTTAGCAAAACCCTGAAAGAAAACTTCACAAAAAAAAAAAAAAAGAAGAAGAAGGAAAAAAAAAGAAAGAGGACTTAAAGGACTTCCCACACTCCCTGTACTCCTGGGGCTTCTTCCCAGTGTGAGTCTGCTGGTGCCATGGGAGGTACTCCCTCTGCTGAAGACCTGGCCGCAGTCAAAACACTCATCAGCATTCTCCCCACCATGGACCACATAGTGTCTCAGGAAAACTCCCCTATGCCAGAAGACCTGCCCACACTCAGTGCACACAAAGGATTTCTCTCCAGTGTGTCTCCTGCTATACAAGACAAAATTGGAACAGTTTGTGAAGGACTTTCCACATTCACTGCACTTACAAGGTTTCTCCATGCTGTGGATGCACAGGCACTGGGTGAGTTAGGTCTTGTGGTTGAAGGTCTTCCCACACTCCAGGCACTCCTAGGACCTCTCCCCCGTGCAGTTCATCTGGTGCTGGAGGAGGTGCTTGCTCTTAATGAAGGTTTTCCCACACTTGTGCACTCATAGGGTTTCACTCCAGAGTGGATTTTCTTGTGTCCAGCAAGGAGGTGTTTCTTGTTAAACACTTTCCCACATTCCTTACATTTGGAGATATTTTCCTCCTCATCCTGTACAATCCTCGAACCTGGGTCCTCAGCTGCCCCTAAACTACCATGTCCATGGCTAATTGTCCCAGGAAGTTTCTCCTGCAGCTCTATGCCTGGTCTCAAGTGTCCCTCCTGCACTGCAGATGGCACATCGTGGCACCTGGCTTGCACCAGCAGGGAGCACCCTGCAGCCCATTGTGTTAACAGTCCCCGGAAGAGGGCACCATCAGACAAGGCAGGCTCACAAGTAGTAGGTGGCTTTAGGTTTTCCACTGTCACCTGGACAGGTACTCTGGGAGAGGTCTGACATCACAGTCCATAGTTGCTGCCCATTCTCCAGCGGGAAAATCAGCTCAGGGTTTGGAAGAGGATACCCCAGGGAGAGCAGGTGTCCACAGTTTTCCAGCATCACCTCCTGTTACAAGGTTCTCTGAGTTGGGTCCAGCTGCCCCCTCCTCCTGGGTGAAAGTCACAGTCACATCCTCAAAGGTCACAGACCCCAATTCACACACCTTAACACCAGGGGCAGAATGTAACAGGTGACTCTGGTCCAAGGCGCGAGGGGAACCCTGACCGTCTTCCGCGTCACAGTGACTCTAATGCACTGAGGTTGTGCAGCGTGTACACCCCTTATTGGTCCTAAGAACACTTAAGTCATTGCTGAAAATATTTATGCGCATGTGCACGTATGAGTCGCAGCCTTGCTTGCTCAAAAGCGGCACCTGCAATGAGGGCAACCACCTGGACCCTGGGCCCAGGGCTGCTGAGTCCACGGTCGCGGTGGGCCCAGGGAGGCCCCAGGTTAACTAGCTCCTGCTCCCTTGCTGAACGCCCACAGCCCTGTCCCAGGGGCAGGAACATCACACCCAGGCAGCACAGGGGCAAAGGGTCACCTCCTCGCGCTGGCTATGGCCCCCTCCAGAAGATTCCCGGCCCTCCCTAGGTGGGCCCACGGGGACTGGCGCCCTGAGACTGGGTGCTCACAGCGCCCTACACCTGCACGCCAGGCTCAGTCCCGCTCAGTTCTTTTGCACTGGCTGAGGCCACAGGCAGCTGCACTCGCCCGCGTGGTCATCGCGGACCCGCGGCGCGCTCCTGAGGAGCCCTGGGGCCGCCATGGCGCTGGCGGCCAGAGAGGCGAGGATCGCGGGCGGCCAGGACACACGCCGCAGGCGGACGGGTCGGAGGATGGTGCAGGCGGCGAGGTCCACAGGACCAGCCTGGAACTCCAGACCGCAGGGTCCTGCGGGCAGAGGCAAATGGCGCCGCGACCACCGCCCCTGTATTGATCATTGCATTCTGACTGAAGTAAGATGAAATCTTAGTATAGTTTTCATTTGGATTTCCCTGATAGCTAGAGATGTTGAACATTTTATCATATATTTATTGGATATTTGTGTTTCTTCTTTTGAGAAATTTCTGTTCAGTTCTTTTAACCATTCATTAATTGAACTATTTGTTTTTTGGAGCTACGTTTTTTTGAGTTCTTTGTATATTCGAAATGTTCACCCCTATTAGGCAAATCGTTGACCAATATTTTCTCTCATTTCTTCTGCTCCCTCTTCATGTTCTTTATTGTTTCCTTTGCTGAAGAAAACTTTTTACTTTGATGGCATCTTGCTTATTGACTCTTGGTTTTCTTTCTTCTGCCTTTGGGTTCCTGTTAAGGAAGTTGGTACCAGCATCTATATGTTGGTGTTTTGACCCCATGTTTTCTTTTAGGAGTTTTAAAGTTTCTGTTCTAATTCCTAAGTCTTTGATCCATTTCAATTTGAATTTGGTGCTGGGTGTGGGACAAGGGTCTAAATTCATTTTGCTACATATAGCTCTCCATTTTCCCAGCATCATTTATTTGAAAGCATGTCTTTTCTCCAAGATATATTTTTAGCACCTTTGGCAAATATCAGATGGCTATAGGTATATGGGTTTGTCTCTGTGAGAGGAAAATTTTCCCCACTTTGGACTGATTTTTGTGTTTTTAAAATTCAAATTGGGTTTCTTGTAAGCAACATATATGGTTGAATCTTGGTGCAAAGTTCAGTCTAACCATATATGTCTTTTAGTAGTGACATTCAATCACTGATAAATAATTCCTAATATAATTTGTTTAAAAATGTACAATATGTCTCTTCATTTTCTATTTTCTCCTTTAGTTCAATGTTTTTATTTTTATTTTTCACCCACTTTGATTCTTTTTAAGAAAATGTTGCCTTTCATCTATTCACTAACTTAAGTGATGTTTGATTTTTGGATTGGCTAGGCCACCTTCCCACATTGATTTTGTTGAACAGCTGTATGGATGCTGACTGAAGTTGTATTCCATACGTGATTAATATTTAATTAGTTATCACTGAGTAAAGCAGGTTGTCCTCTATGAAGTTCCCAGGGTCTCATGCCAAGTCAAAGACCTTTAGAGCAAATACTTTTAGAAAACTACATTTTCAAAGTCCTGTCCTGCTGAACTCAGACTCAAGACTTGGACCTTACCTCTTACTGAATTATCAGGCTGCAAACTGCCCAGCAGATTTTGATCTCACCATCTACAACAATCATATAAACTGATTCAATGAATAGTTGTCTCTCTCTGTATGTGTGTCTGTTTATGTATGTACAGATCTATTATGTCTACCCAGTCTTGCACTGCTGTAATTATGTTTGGGTTATTGTAGACTGCATATGTAGTGCAGGTTTCATAAGATAGAGTGGAGCTGAGAAATTCTTATCACCTTGTTATATTTTTCTATCCTAAGGTTGAAGGGCAACACATTACTCATATTTATGGTAATAATGCAGTAAACAATGCTGCTGTGCTTTCAGTTGTGTGAAAGAATCACACAATTTTGTACAGTAGATAATATTTGATAATGATAGCATAACTATGATATTTTCATTCTGTGATTCTCATTGTTAATCAGAGTGTACTCCTTCTAATTATAACAATGTTTAGTGTAAAGCCATATGAGTTGTGGTATGCTTACAACAGCCTCACACCTCTCATGTATACCCAGTCTCTTCGGATTGTGAGACTGTTGCACTGCCCCTTACACCATGAGGGACTCTGCAGTCTCTTGATTGTTTCATTTCTCTTGTGCTGGATTGAATTATGTTGCTTTATTCATGATTCTAGAAGCAAGAGGCTTCAATATATATTGTCGGTAAATTGTATAATCCATATATTGTTAGAATTTAACATATATGCCAACAACAATCACACAAATCCCATATATCCTTGGTGTATAGCAGACTGTACCATCTACATTTGTGTTAAGTATACTGCATGATGTCCACGGATGATGAAATTCCCTAATGATAAATCTCTCAGGATTTACCTCTAATGCTAAGGGATACATGACTACATGAAATATATATTTACATATCTCCCTGCATTTGATCCTCAATATTTTAAGTTCTGCATCTTTAGATTCCATGACACATGCATTGCAAATATTTTCTAAAAATGCATCTGTGCAAATATATTCGTGTTTCTTTTTTCTGTCTTTATTAATTCCTACAAATAACAAGGAAATACTACACACAAAAAATTTTATCGATAACTATAATCTCTATTTACTTATTTTATCCTACATCTACTCCCTGTCATCTGTCAATCTATCTATATGTACATTTACCTTATTTTATGTCTGCTATGTCTGCTATTAATTCTAGTTCCATGGAGAAACCTGATTAATACAGCTTATCATCTGTAACTTTTTGATGTTAAAATGACTTTAGTTTGATGGTGCTATACATCTTACAGTACATATATGTAGTTGAACAATATCCATATTAAAGTGATACTTTATATATAAATTAGAACTTCATAACATATTCTTCATTCTCTCTGCTTTTGTGCTACTTGTTTCATAATTTCCATTTAATACAGTCTTACCCAAATATATATTTTCATCAATTTTCTTCAATGATTTTTTATAGAGGATAAAATGATTCAGAATTAACCCTTTTCATCTGATGATTTTCCATTACTTTATGTAAATGCACTTTTCTACATTTTGTCATTTCCTTCTATGAGGGATTCCACAGTATTGCTGTAAGTGGGAGAATGCATGAGAATTTGGGGAAAAATTATTCAGGAGGATATTTTCCTCCGAAATACAACTCCTTCATTTTTACTTATTATTTTGAAGCAGGGATTCATTGAGCTGTTGAGAGTCTCAAGAAATTTCTGAGACTGTCCTGAAACCTTCAATCCTCTTGCCTCAGCCTCCTGAGTCACTGGAAGTACAGACATGCCTGTGTCTTTGCCTGGATGCAAGTGAATTTTAATGTCTATGAAAGTTTCATTTTACCTTAATTTTTGGAATATAGTATCCCTTGTTAAAGAATTTCAGGTTGTCAGATATTTTCCTTTCATATTGTAAAGGTGTTGCTCCCCTGCCTTCTTCTTCTCCTGTTTCTGATGAACAATGTGCTCCTATCATTAAGCTCCAAGTGTCCCTTCACTGCTGTTTCAATAAGTGACAACATATGTGGTGGCACTCTTTTCTTTATGTTTCCTTGGATTGATTTTGTTGAGTTACTTTCTTGTTGAGTTCAGGTTTTCCCCAATTATGGAATATTTTTGTCCATTGAATCTTTAAATACTCTTATCTATTTATGCCCCATCCTCTCCCTGTTTTCCTGGATCCAGTCACACCATTTAGGCTGCAGGAAGCTGTCCCCCAACACACTGATGTCCTGGTAATTGTTTTAATTATCCCCCAGTTTTATGTTTAGTAGTTCCTGTGGGAAACAACCATTTGCTCTTTGTATTCTTCACTGTTTCTAGTCTCATTTAAACACATGTTTGTTCCCTTTCTAGGACATCTCCCTTCCCATGATGAACTACCAATGGTATGCGGGTCATTCTCTGTCCCCCCACCTCCCTGATTTTTGCATCAAAGTTGACATAATCTTCTTGAAATGTCCCAAAATCATAACTGCCTGAGAAAAACGTTTCAGGCACCTTGATCTCTAAAGGTCATCACTGACATAGTAGGTTTGAACAGGGCTGAGCTCAGGAGAGCCAGTGGTCAGGTTTTCTCCACTGAGGAGGATTCTGTCAATGAGCTAATAACCAGAATGTGGCCTGAGGCAGGTGATTGTCTGCTTCACTCTGCAGAGTGTCCTAAAGGAGGGTGTGTACTCTAGGCAAAGACAAGACCCTGCATGTCCCCTGTCTCCACCTGACACTGCAGGTGTGCACAGAACCTGCAGCCCACTGAGCAGATCTGCCTGGAAATGGAATGAGAGGCAGGGAGAAGGGTGCAGGCATCACTGGAAGTGCCCAGGATAGAGGGGTTAGTTTTGGCAGTACTGCTGGACAATAAGAGAAGATGCTCTGGGATTGGGCAGGACACTCAGGCAGCTGTCCTGGGTGAAGGACACAGGTACAAGTGCCATCTGCTCACATGGAACTCCACCTAGAGGGACCTTGGTGTTGTCTCCCCAGTGACGCACAGGCTCTTCCAGGGCATTTCCCAGGTAAGGTCCCCACTGTTTTCAGGGTCTTGCCATTTTGAGTATGATCATCAGAATGTGTTCACTGCAATCCAGGCACGGACCTGATGACGGTTTTTGACCCCCTGGATGGACATTCCTCTTGTCCTCAAATTTTGCTGCCCCAGCCTCTTTCTGGCTGTTCCCAAGAGTAGCTGTACCTCCACTTTCTAGTGAAGGAGCCTAGGAGCAGTATCTCCCACCTCCCAGTGACTATAAAGCACATATCATTTATGGGAGAGTGTTTAGGTCATCAAGCCTCATTCTGTGCCGACTGCACATACCTTGTCCTACCAAACACAGCACAGAGAAATGGCATCCATGGGGTACAGTCAGCAGCAGGCCAATTCTCTGACTCTGTATCAGGGTGGAATTTCCATTCCTTGTGCTTTGTTTTCTGTAGGGAACAGGGAGAGGCCCTGCTTCTCAGATCTTCTGAAGATAGAGAAAAGTTACAAGAAACATGTGGGATGCTCTCTATTGAGCCAGGCTCCTGTGTATTTGCAGCCAACACTGGTGCTTCCCTATGGAATGAGATCTGCTGTAGTGTCAGTAGGAGACCAGGATGTTTCTCTAGTGAAGTTGAGTCGGGTCCCTACATGGTCAATATCATCACCACTCATTACAATTTCTATTGCTCATGTTTTTATTTCATCATGTACCTCAGAGTTCATGGTGAAGGATTTATAAACCAGCCTCAGCTGCTCTTTGATAAAACTAGGCATCTCCTGTTTCTTCAGACCCAGAGAGGCCTGTACCAAAGATGGAGAAATCACAATGCATGTGGACCACCTTTCCTTGGATTTACTCAGAGGAAGGACAAGATCTAAGAACTTGAACCTCTCACTATTACCACAATAAATAAGACAGTTTCATTGCTTTCTATCATTTATATTTGAAAACCTTATGTCCTAATGTTTATACAGCTGCCCCCATTTCAGATCAGGTAAGGATGACACTCAGTTGCCCAGGAGAAGAGATCAATACTGTCATGGAGAGAAGATGACACAGCACCCTGAATTCAGTTCCTAGTCCCGTTAGGGGAAGAAAAGGGAGGTGAAAAGATGAGTGTCAACTAGGCCCCAGGGCTTGTGTCCCACATAGCCAATCACTGCCTCCTATCATGCTAGGACTGTCACTGGGAGTTCAATTCAGTGTTCAGGTTGGGGGCTATGCCCAAGTTAGGTTGTAGAACCTGTGGGAGAGTGTGGATCTGCTCTGCTGTACTGAGCTTTGCTGAGCATGGCTGAACTGGTTCCTGCTGGTTCTCTCTATATTATTGCCAGCTCCCCTGTCTCATGAACAGGTGGGTGACTGGAGATACAAGGCCACTTCTAATAGGGGCAGCTTAAGTCTGAGGACACTCCAAGGTCTCATTCTCAAGTGTTCACCACAGAGGTATGACTCTGAACTGATCTCAGAAACAGGCAGGAGTCAGGGTGCTGGGGTTTTGCTCCCGGGAACAGGACCTGGGAATAGGGAATGTAGCCTTGGAGCAGGGATAGAGAGAGGGAGACCATAGAGTTGAGGGAGCAGTGAGAGTGGTAGGAGAGAAGTAGGCCTTGCAAAGGTAGTGAAGGACCTGCGGAGGCTGCTGGGGAGAAGCAGGAGCATGGAGGCCCAGGCTTCCATCTCCGCCCAGTCCATGGAACCGAAGATCAAGGGAGGTGCATTTCCTTCATCTGGTTCCTGTACCCAAAGCCACTTTGGGGCACTCTGACTTGGTCATTTATATCCTGTGGGCATATATTCTGCAAAAGGGGCAGTTGATCCAGCACTTTTCATCATTGTGCATGGTGGTGGTGGTGGTGGTATGTGTGTGTGTGTCCCTCTGGGAATATCACATGCTCCTCCCTCTCTCATGATCACTGCTATCCTCCAGGGAGTGTGGCTGCTGTTGAAGACTGAGGTCACATGTGTCAGCTTTACTATTGTACCAAGAAACTCATGTCCAGGGGGACAAAGAAGTAAATAGTAACTAAGGCATTCTCTGTTCAGGCCATTCTGAAAATCTATTGCCCAGAGTTGACCCCTCTGACTACACAGCCCTCCATGGTTCATAGTGACTGAATTTCCATAGTGAAAAATGGTATTATTAGGATTTGTTTCCAAGTGAGTTGTAATAAGTACACAGTTCATTCTCTCCCTCAAGATCTAGCAGTTGACAAAGAAAATCTGCCCAGAATGAATGGCACAGCAATGTGTGCAACCTTGAACTATAAACCATACAAGGAAGGATAGGAGGACAGGACATTGTTGTGCTACTGGTCAGAGGTGAGTTTTTTGTTTGTATCCCCAGCCCATGATTCCAAGCAGTCCTGGGACTGGAAGGAGCCTCTATGGGCTCAGGAGTGAATTAAAAAAATTCTTAGAGGTAAATTAGAACAAAGATACAACATATCAAAATCGCTGGAAAACTGAAATCAGTCCACAGAGGAAAATTCATTTCATGGGGCACATTCAATAAAAGAAGAAAAAGTCAACATATAAATGACCTAACATTAGATCAAAGCCCTGGAAAAAGAAGAAGAGATCAACGCCAAAAGTAGAACACAGGAAATCGTTAAAATCAGAGCTGAAATCCATGACATTGAAACAAGAAGCAATTAAAAAAATTGACAAAATTAAAAATTGGTTCTTTGAAAAAATAAACAAAATTGATAAACCCTTAGCCACACTAACAAAGAGAAGGAGAGAGAAAACTCAAATTTCTAAAATTATGGATGAAAAAGGAAATATCAAATACAAAACACAATTAGAAGCTATTCTGAAAATCTATAATCCAACAAAGTAGAAAATCTCAAGGACATCAACAGGTCTCTACAGACATATATGATTCACTCAAAATGAATCAAGGGGACACACACAATTTAATCCTCCCACTTCTGTGTCCCTGGGAGGCTGAGACCTGCTATGGAAAACAAATTCCATGAGCAATTGCTCATGAGTCTCAACTCAGACTGATTTGCATAACTGGCATCTCTCTCAAGTGAATGGATAATACATGCCTCTTAGGAAACCACCCCATCCTGGCTCTCAGGAAGCCACCTGAGGTACACCTCCACCATGGTCTGAATCCCTCTGCTCCTTGGATACATCACTTACTGCACAGGTGCTGACTCAGGGTTCCCAACATATCATGTAGCCCAGTGCTCTGGGACCAGATCTGCCCTGACTCTGAGCCTAGTGAGGCCTGCCTGTGGTGTCAGGAACCTCAAGAGCCTGTTGTTAGAGCAGGGAAAGTGGATGTGAAAGCCCCACACTGGGCTCATTGGTTTATATGAGCCCAATTGGCGGCAGCTACCAAGAGAGAGGGGCGTTTTGCTTACATGTTGAGGTTCATTGACAATGGAGCTGAAAGGAATGCCCTGAGGGGCTGAGAGTATCCCTGGGGCTCATCCACATCAGCCTGGATGTGAATCTCCAGGTAGGTACCCTCATTGTCTTTCTCAACTCTACCTCTCTCCTTGAAGAGTATGTGGCCTTCTAAAGGCTGAATCAGCTACCCTCCATATCAGTGATCTCAATTCAGATAGTCTTGATCACATGCTCTGGAGAAAAATTGGGGAATAAATATGTATCCTGGTCCCAGCTGAAGCCATCCAGGCATCTGTCCTGATCATCTACAGGTGTACCAAGTGACCTCAGGAATCCGTAACAGAATCTCTGGCTCTAACTCAGGAAACACAGTCACCCTGACCATCAGTGGGCTGCAGGCTTTGGATAAGAAGGAATATTACTGTGCCACCTTTGATGGCAGTGGAAACATTGTCATTGACACAGAGAATCATGGGCAGATGTGGATGTGGGACAAGAAACTACCTACTCAGGCCTATCACTCTCTCATAGCCTGTGACTCTCTCTGTGACTCTCACTCTCACATGGCCTCTGAGTAATGACTGAGACCTTTGTCTTAACTTGCTCATTCACTTTCTCAGTGATGTTCAAACTACAGAAGAGGATAGATATCCATTGGGAATGTGGTTTCTTTGCAGAATTGGTTGCATTTAAATATGAAAACCTCTGATTATTTCAGAGCCCTGTAGAGCAAAGGTCATGCATTCTTGGAATGGAAAACATCTCCATAAAGCCTGGTCTATGGATGAGACAATCTCTTTCCTCCCTTTCAACAGAGAAAATGGCAAGAGGCCCCTGCAAAGTCTGTATTATCCCAGCATCCAGGAAACACAGATTGTCCATATTCTGGAAATATTTCCGTGGTTTCCCATACATTGCCTTATTCAGTTGAATGCATTTACTCTGCTGTATCTCTGGATTTCCTCTGTAGCTGGAGATCTACATGCCCCTTGTCCTAATCATCACTCCATTGATTGAACCCTATTCAGCGTTACTGCCTGTATGTCAGGTTAACCATCTTGTAGGCCACCAGATTTCTTTTCATGGCATCTATAAGTATTGGGCACACACTTGTGGTTCGAAAGGCATGTGCCACAAGTAACTGATTTTCTCTCTACAGAAAGATGAACCCCTTCAGGAGCCAATGGTTGATGGAGCATCAACTGTCCACATGTTAGGACTGTTCTTCCTGAGACTATTCCACAGGAAGACCAAGATTTTGTTATAAGGATTATGTCTAATTGAGCTGGTTGGAATGGGTACTTGCAGGAAAACACTCTGGGACTCTACCAAATCATGATACTTGGATCATAAAATTTCTATTTACTCGAAATGTCAAGTATATAGGATTATTTGGTGAGACATATGCACTCAGATAATAGGAAATAAGCCACAAGAATATTCCTGTCCTCATATTAGCAAAAATGAATAGGATCTAGTGGTTTTTAGCATTCTGACCCATCTTTCACAAAACAAAAGGCACATTGTTATATACTATGCTTCCACCAAGAAGAAAAAGGAAGTATTGGTGGTGAATCATGTTTCTCAAAGGAGCAAATTTGCACTGGGAGTGTTGCTCCAATGCAAGTATCTGGAGTGAAGAGTGTGGCCTAGTGTTTGAGTCCTGGAGCAGGAAATTGAGCAGCAGGTGCAGGCAGATGTGACATGTTACAGTTTGGTGGCCCTGGGTCCAGAGGACTCCAAAACATAAAACAAAGTCATGATGGGAACAAGAAAATTGTATTTATGTTTTGACATAAGAGAATCCCAAAGTAGACCCTATGGGGTATTCCAACAAGATCATGGCAGTTATGATGAACAGATAAATTTTTCCAAAGGTTTATTGATGTGCTTGCCTACACCTAAGAGCCATATTGTGCTCATATTGTGAGTGGGGGATGGATGTAACCCAGGGATACCTAAACACTGAGCCACATACCCAGCACGTTTATTTTTTTTTTATTTTTTATTGAGACAGTTTCTCACTAATTTGCTTTAGTTGCTGAGGCTGGTTTTAAACTTGTGATCCTTCAGCCTCAGTATCCTGAGGTTCTGGGATTACAGGTGTGCTCTACTATGCCTGGCTATGTGTGCTCTTTGTTCTCACCTGAAGTAGGGACATATTGTTCGCAGACAGAACTTGTCTGAGTAAAACGGCATATCACATTCTGTGTACACAATCCTACTGTGCTCACCATACTTTGTCTTTCACAAGAGCAAGTTCTCAATTACAGCAAGTCTAAGAATGGGGCCTTCATTTGCTATATTCTGTGTTGAAAGAAGAAAATGGACAGTCTTATGCACAGACCTGGCTCTATGGAGATGTTTCCCATCCCAAGAACCTCTGACCTAGGCTCTACAAGGTTGTAGAATAAAATGACAGGATTTCAGAATTAAAATGCAACTAATTCTGTGAAAGAACCACATTTATAAGAGATACTATACGATTCCGTGGTGTGGGGGACACTAAAGAAAGTGAATGAGCAAGTCAAGGCCAAGGTCTCAATCTTTGCTCAGGAGGCACGTGACAGTGAGAGTCAGGCCTAAGTGGGTTGTTTCCTAGTTGATGTCTGCATCTGTCTGTGATATTGCATGTCAGCTGAAAACTGTTTTCACTGTCATGATAGGAGGTACATTAAAATTCAGCCTCATCCAAAGCCGGAAGCCCACTGATGGTCAGGATGGCTGTTTCCTGATTTGGAACCATAGACTCTGTCAGGGATTCCTGAGGGCTGTTGATATCCCAGTAAATGACCAGCATAGGTGCCTGTGATGGCTTCTGTTGGTACCAGGATACATATTTAATTCCTACTTTTTCTCCAGAGTATGTGATCAAGGCTATCTTGAAGTAACTGATACTGAATGTGTCTGATTCAGCTCTTAGGAGGCCACAGACCGTGCAAGGAAATAAGTAGAGGTCAGAAAGACAATGAGGGTATCCACCAAGAGATTCAATGACTGGCTGGTGTGGATGAGCCCTAGGGATTCTCTGGGCCCTCAGGGCATCCCCTCTGGATCCAACGTCCATGAACTTTAATACGTAAGCAAAATGCCCCTCTATCCTGGCAACTGTCGCCCCTCAGTGAGCCCAGAGTGGGGATTTCACACTACAGCACCTGCTCTGACATCAGGCTCCTGAGCATCCTTCACAGCACAAGAGGGCCCTGCTGAAGTCAGAGTCAGGACAGTTGTAGTTCCATAACCCTGGGCTGGGTGATTTGGTTGGAACCCTGTGTCAGCACCTGTGCTGTAAGTGAGGAGTCCAAGGAGAAGGAGGGTCCAGGCTATGGTGGAAGTGCACCATATATTTCTTCCTGAATGACAGGTTGGGGTGGTTTCCTACCAGGGATCTATTATTCTCTGTCTGGAGGGAGGTTCCCACTACACCATTTCGTCTGAGCTCAGAGTTGTTGCCCATGGAATTTGTGCTTTCCAGAGCAGGGCTCAGCCCCAAGGGATACAGAAAACAGAGGGGCAATCCTGAAAACTGTTCAGTTATTTATGTGGTCAGATGGAACTGAGAAAGATTCCTTCATGTCTACCCTTTATACATCAGCCCTCCTCTGAATGCAGCAAATGTGTTGGTAGAAGTTGTTATCCCTATGCAGTTGAGTCACAAAGTTCTTGCCACTTCAATAGGTGTTTTTGGTGAGGAACTATTCCTAGTGCACCCTTTTCTTCTGGGAATTTGCTCTAGGAGCAGATATTCCTGTTTCTTCTACATCTCAAGCAAAATATATAGTGTCTGGGACAGTATATCAATTTTGAAATCAGTTAGTATTTGTAGAACATATGAAATAATTCAACTGAATGAAGAACACTTTATTCATTTACCACAAAGTATTCACTGGGAGCTATTTTGTACATATGCACCTACTTTTTTGTGTTCTCTATTTTATTCAGTACATATGTGTGCTCAGTTTCTGATGGATAATGAAGCATGAGTTTCTTGATTGAAAGAAAAAAAAATTAAAAACCTGATGGCATCCTAACCAGTAAAGGAGTATGATTGTTATCATTGACAAGTACTTTGGTATTGTCACGTGTGTCTGGAATTCTGCCTTTAATCTTAGATAGTATTGAGATAGCATAGAAGGTCTCTTGTCTGGAGAATAAGGTAAATGTGCCCATGATTTGAGAAGTTGAGTATCGTATCAATATCTTCCCCTTGGAGATTGATATAATGACAATACAGAAATTCAATAAGAATACAAAATACTTGAACAACACTGGCAACCAACTTTGAACTAAATGAATTTGTGAAAATCTCACCTCCAACAGGAGAATACATATGATATTCTTCAAGTATCTACGGCATGCTTCCCAAGATTGTCCATATTGTAGGTCACATATCAAATATTAATAAACACAATTACATGCATACTTATATAATCAAATTGAATTAATAACTGAAGAAATTTGTAAAATCATCCATCAATTGGAAATAAAAAGTAGACCTTCACATAATTTGTAGGTTACAATCTAATCACAGTTTCTTTATCCATTCGTCTGTTGAAGGGCATCGAGGTTGGTTCCACAATCTAGCTATTTTGAATTGAGCTGCTATGAATTTTGATGTGGCTGCGTTACTGTAGTAAGCTTATTTTAAGTACTTTGTGTATTAACCAAGGAGTGGTGTGGTATATATACACAATGGAATATTATTTAGCCATAAAGAAGAATAATATTATGGCATTTGCAGATAAGTGGATGGAATTGGAGAATATCATGGTAAGTGAAATAAGTCAATCCCAAAAAACCAAAGAACGAAAGTTTTCCTGATAAGTGAATGATTATATGTAATGTGGGTGAGGGGTGGGGGGGTGAGAGAAGAATGGAGGAACTTTAGATTATGTAGAGGGAAATGAGAGGGAGGGTGTATGAAAAATGGTGGAAGGAGACAGATATCATTATATCAGATATAACCTATATACATGTGTGATTACATGAATGGTATGAATCTACATCATGCACAAATGTAGAAACAAAAAGATGTACCCCATTTGTGTACCATGAATCAAAATTCAGTCTGTAAAAATTAAAAAAATAATTTAAAAAATATAATCACCATATATATATTAGAACATTTCAAATTTTTTAAATAGAAAACCACAACATGCAATATTTAGGAAATACAGCTTCATCAATGGAGGGAAACATATAGCTGTAAATCTTAAGATTGCAGTGATGATCTGAAGTATGTTACCTGGACAGATAGACTGCAGATCTTCTCCCACCATGAATATGGACAGAGAGTCCTTCATAGTCTTTCAAATAACACGTTTATGCAGGGGCTGTTCCACCGTGAGTGAAGACACCTTGGCTTCCCTGCCTGCCTTCTGTGTTCACCTCCATCTTCGAGGCCCCACATCCTCAATTTGATTCAGCATTTGTGTGCCTCATTTTCCCTCAGTTCTAGCATCAAGATCTAGGACTTGGAGACTAGCAGGGAAGAAGTGATGGGAAAACTGATGCACACATTTTCAAAATAGTTTCTTTTTTATGCTGTGTAGAAGGTACAAATGACCATTATCCGTATACTTGATTTTTGTATGCTTGAAACTTTTCTAAGTTAAAAATGGTGAGGAACACAGAAAAATCATATTGAGTCCAAATGAAAGAAATGAGCTCAGGCCATTAGGAGGAGAATTACTTGTTTTGCTTTTTTTCAGCTTTGCATTTTTAACATATTTTTAGTAGAACTTTATTTATAGTTACACATAGTAGTTGGGTTTGTGCTGACACACTCATGCATGCCTAGAATTTGATTTCAGTTCATGATGCCCCCTGTTCCCTTCCTTCCTCCCTCCCCTCACCCATCCTTCATCTTCGGCTCTATTTGACTTTCTTTCTCCCATCTTTTAATTTGTATTCGTTTGGTTTTTATATTATCCTATCCTTCCCTCCGTCTTTCCCTTATTGTACTCTAGTTTCCCCAGATGAGAGAAAACATTTGACCTTTGAGTTTCTGACTTTGGCTTATTTCACTTGCTTGACACTCTCCATTTCCAACCACTGTACCAGTAGATTCCTTAATTTCTTTCTTTTTTATGCATGACTAGAACTCATTTGTGTTCCACACCACACTTTCTTGATTCATTCTTGATCCATTCATCTATTGATGGGCATCTGGGTTGAATTCATAATTTAGCTACTTTGAACTGTGTGGCTACAAACATTCAAATGGCTGAATGGATATAGAGTGCCAAAAATATATTAAAAAAAAAGACAGCATTTTAAACATCTGATGAAGGGAAACTGGATAGCTACATGTAGAAAAATGAAAACAAACTCCTCTCTCTAACCCTGCCTGTTTTGGATCCTTGGGGAAAACACCAAAGATTGGGATAGCTGGGTCATCTATTGGTTCCAGTCCTAGACTTCTGAGGAATCTCCGTGCTGCTTTTCAGAGTCATTGTATTAGTCTGCAGTACCAACAACAATGTACTCATGTACCTATTTCCCCACAATTTCTGCAGCATTCATTGTTGTTTCTATTCATTTTTCTTAACTGATCAGATTTAATTTCTATGAAAAGGCTACCAAGATTTTTTGTAATATTGAAAATACTTATCCCAAAATGAATATGGAAAGTTAAAGGAACAAGAAATGCTAATGAGTTTTAAATAAGAATAATCACTTACCAAGTTTGAAGAATTACCACTCAGCTACAGTAATCAATACAGAGAAACCAAGAAAATGTCCATAATTTAGGTTTTTAAAACAACATAAAGAACCAGGTGAAAAGGCACATGCCAGTAATCCCAGCTACTGGGATCCAGGAGAATCACAAGTTGAAAACCACCATGGATAATTTAGCAAAACCCTGATACAAAACTTCACAAAAAAAAAAAAAGAGGAGGTTTCAAGATGGCGGACTAGAGGGTGGCTGCATTTCATGTTGCTCCAGGATGCAGGATTCAAAAGAGGAGATAGTGAGAGAATTGGGACCAACTCAAAGCCACCGGGTGAGTCTCTCCCATTGGGGAGGCATCCCGGATGGGGCAGTATTCCCGGAACACAGGGAACTTTGTGAAGTAGTGCTGCCCAGGGAGACACCCCTCCCCCCGCTGGAGTGGTAAACACGGACAACTGGGAACACTGTAGTGGTGGCTGCTCAGCACAGTGCTTGGACTCGGAGCAACCACTGGGGCTCTGGGCGGGTACCTGAGGAGGAGCTGCGTGGCGAGCTGTTTGGACTCAGAGCGATCGCTTCTGAACACCGCGGGGCTGCCCGGAGGAAGAGGAGGAGTGCGGCGGGTCGCTTGGTCTAGGAGTGACTGCATCAGAGCTACAGGTGGTTGCCAGAGGAGAAGGCGAGTGGTGAGTTGTTTGGACTCAAAGCGACCAGTCCTGAACACTGGTGGCCTGCCTGGAGGAGGAGCGCGGTGGGTCGCTTGGTCTCGGCGCGACCGCTCCTGAACACCCCGGGGGGCTACCCCGAGAAGGAGGAGGAACAGGGCGGGTCACTTGGACTCAGAGTGACTGCCTAGGGCTACGGGCAGTTGGCGGGAGGAGGAGACGCGAAGTGAGTTGCTTGGACTCCTAGTGACTGCATCAGAACACCAGGCGACTGTCTGGAGGAAGAGGTGTGTGGCGGGTCTCTGGGACTCGGAGTTATTGTACGGGGCTCCAGGTGGTGGCTCAGAGGAGGGGCCGCATAGACAGCCAATTAGGTGCAGAGCAGGGTCCCAGGACCTAGGAGGCTTCTTGGTGGAAGAGCCGCACAGAGACACGCTTAGGGGTGGAGCAAAGGTTCCAGGACTGCGGGCAGATTCTCTGAGGAGAGGCAGCCTAAGGAGACTCATGTGCGAAGGGTGAGGCTCCAAGGCCCAGGAGGTAGGTCCGGGCCCTGGGAACGTTGCAGAGGAAGACAGCCCAGCCCAGACGGTAGTTGTAGTTTGAGGGGAACCTCTAGGAGGGGAACTGACCAGCGAGACCTCCCCACTGGGTGAGTCTTCCCTGCTGGGTGAGGTTTTCCCACAAGGATGGTAAAACCAGAGACACAGGCACAAACAGGCCTTGCCTCAGCCCCCAGCCTAGTTCCACTTTGGATGACCATTGGTCAACAAGTGGAGGCACCTCTGCCCACTATCAGCGAATATACCCCACCTGAGGGTCATCACCCCTAGAGAGACAGCTTCCTTGTGGAGCACCGCATTATCAACTTCCTCCAAGACTTCAGGCTACTGAAGGATAAGAGGGGATATACTAGCAATCTTCAGGGACATTATAAGTCAATAGAGGAAATCTGCCAATATCTTAATGATCCACTGATTCCTGAACAATATGAGAAAACAAGGGAAGAAAATGCCCCAAACAAATCTAGATATTACATCAATAAAATCCAATGACAGCATGGCAGAAGAAATGACAAAAAGGGAGTTCAGAATGTACATAATTAAAATGATCAGGGAAGCAAACGATGAGATGAAAGAGCAAATGCAGGCATTGAATGATGAGATGAAAGAGCAAATGCAGGCATTGAATGATCACACCAATCGACAGTTAAAAGATAAATACAGGATGCAAAAGATCATTTCAATAAAGAGTTAGAGATATTGATAAAAAACCAAACAGAAATCCTTGAAATGAAGGAAACAATAAACGAAATTAAGAACTCCATAGAAAGCATAACCAATAGGATAGAACACCTGGAAGACAGAACCACAGATATTGAAGACAAAATATTTAACCTTGAAATCAAAGTTGAACAAACAGAGAAGATGGTAAGAAATCATGAACAGAATCTCCAAGAACTGTGGGATATCATGAAAAGGCCAAATTTGAGAATTATTGGGATTTAGGAAGGCTTAGAGAAACAAACCAAAGGAATGGACAATCTATTCAATGAAATAATATCAGAAAATTTCCCAAATCTGAAGAATGAAATGGAAAATCAAGTTCAAGAGGCTTATAGGACTCCAAATACACAAAATTACAACAGACCCACACCAAGGCACATTATAATGAAAATACCTAACATACAAAATAAAGACAGAATTTTAAAGGCTGTGAGAGAAAAGAACCAAATTACATTCAGGGGGAAACTAATACGGATATCAGCAGATTTTTTAATCCAGACCCTAAAAGCTAGAAGGGCCTGGAACAACATTTTTCAAGCTGTGAAAGAAAACGGATGCTAACCAAGAATCTTATACCCAGCAAAACTTACCTTCAAAATTGACGATGAAATAAAATCATTCCATGATAAACAAAAGCTAAAAGAATTTACAAAAAGAAAGCCAGCATTATAGACCATTCTCAGCAAATTATTCCATGAGGAAGAGATAAAAAACAAAGAAGCAAATCAGCAAATGGAGGAATTATCCTAAAGGAACTGTCAAATGAAGGAGGAAACAAGTTGTGTCAAAAATAAATAAATAAATAAATAAATAAATAAAATTTCCTTGCATCTTATAGAAGAAAAAGTAGGTCTAGAGCTTCAACATGTCGGCCTAGGACCAGACTTCCTCAACAGGACTCCCATAGCACAAGAATTAAAAGCAAGAATCAATAATTGAGATAGATTCTAACTAAAAAGCTTTCTCTCAGCAAAGGAAACTATCAGCAATGCGAAGAAAGAGCCTACAGAGTGGGAGAAAATCTTTGCCAATCATACTTCAGATAGAGCACTAATCTCCAGAATCTATAAAGAACTCAAAAAAATCTACACCAAGAATGCAAATAATCCAATTGACAAATAGGGCTTAGGAAATGAATAGACATTTCACAGAAGAAAAAAAAAAGAACGAAAGAAAGAGAGAATAAAGGACTTCCCTCACTCCCTGCACTCCTAGGGCTCCTTCCCAGGGTGAGTCTGCTGGTGCCACGGGAGGTACTCCCTGTGCTTGAAGACCTGGCCTTTCTCAAATCACTCATAGGGATTCTCCCCACCATGGACCACATAGTGTCTCAGGAAACCTCCCCTATGCTAGAACACCTGCCCACACTCAGTGCACACAAAGGATTTCTCTCCAGTGTGTCTCCTGCTATCCAAGACAAAATTGGAGTAGTAGGTGAAGGCCTTTCCACATTCGCTGCACTTACAAGGTTTCTCCCTGCTGTGGATGCGCAGGCGCTAGGTGAGGTAGAACCTGTGGTTGAAGGCCTTCCCATACTCCAGGCACTCATAGGACCTCTCCCTCGTGTGGATCATCTGGTGCTGGAGGAGGTGCGTGCTCTATATGAAGGTCTTCCCACACTCTGTGCACTCATAGGGTTTCACTCCAGGGTGGATTTTCTCCTGTCCAGTAAGGAGGTGTTTCTTGTTAAACACTTTCCCACATTCCTTACATTTGGAGATATTTTCCTCCTCATCCCGTACAATTCTTGAACCTGGGTCCTCAGCTGCCCCTAAACTACCATGTCCAGGGATAATTGTCCCAGGAAGCTTCTCCTGCAGCTCTATGCCTGGTCTCAAGTGTCCCTCCTGCACTGCAGATGGCACATCGTGACAACTGGCTTGCACCAGCTGGGAGCACCCTGCAGCCCCTTGTGTTAACAGTCCCTGGAGGAGGGCACCCTCAGACAAGGCTGGCTCACAAGTAGTAAGTTTGGTGGCTTTAGGTTTTCCACTGTCACCTGGACAGGTACTCTGGGAGAGGTCTATCATGACAGCCCATAGCTGCTGCCCGTACTCCAGCTGAAAGATCAATTCAGGGTTTGGCAGAGGATACCCCAGGGAGAACAGGTGTCCACAGTTTTCCAGCATCACCTCCTGTTACAAGGTTCTCTGAGTTGGGTCCAGCTGCCCCCTCCTCCTGGGTGAAAGTCACAGTCACATCCTCAAAGGTCACAGACCCCAATTCACACACCTTAACACCAGGGGCAGAATGTAACAGGTGACTCTGGTCCAAGGCGTGAGGGGAACCCTGTCCGTTTTCCACTTCAGAGTGACTCCGATGCACTGAGGTTGTGCACCGTGTCCTGTTATTGATCCTAAGTACACTTAAGTCATTACTGAAAATATTTATGCGCACGTACACATATGAGGCACAGCCTTGCTCGCTCAAAAGCGGCACCAGCAGTGCCTGCAACAACCTGGAGATGGCGCCCAGGGGCTGCTGAGTCCACAGGCTCTGTAGGCCTCCCAGACCCCCAGCTCCTGCTCCCTTGCTGAAAGCCCACAGCCCTGTCCCTGGGACAGGGACCTCACAGCCAGGCAGCACAGGGGCAAAGGGTCACCGCCCCGCGCGGGCTGCTGCTGTCTCCTGTAGACTCCTGGCCCGCCCTCAGCAGGTCCACTGGGACCGGTGCCCTGAGGCTGGGTGCTCACAGCGCCCTGCACTTGCGCGCAAGGCTCAGGCTGCGGGCAGCTGCACTCACCCGCGCGGCCATCGCGGGCCCGCGGCGCGTTCCTGAGGAGCCCTGGGCCACCATGGCGCTGGTGGCCAGAGAGGCGAGGATCTCGGGCGGCCAGGACACACGCCACAGGCGGACGGGCTGAAGGATGGTGCGGGCGGCGAGGTCCACAGGACCAGCCTGGAACTCCAGAACGCAGGGTCCTGCGGGCAGAGACAAAAGGCACATTCTGACAGAAGTGAGATGAAATCTTAATATAGTTTTCATTTGGATTTCCCTGATTGCTAGAGATGTTGAACATTTTGTCATATATTTATTGGATATTTGTGTTTCTTTTGAGAAATTTCTGTTTAGTTCTTTTACCCATTCATTAATTGAACTATTTGTTTTTTGGAGCTACGTTTTTTTGAGTTCTTTGTATATTCGGAATGTTCACCCCTATTAGGCAAATCGTTGACCAATATTTTCTCTCATTTCTTCTGCTCCCTCTTCATGTTCTTTATTGTTTCCTTTGCTGAAGAAAACTTTTTACTTTGATGGCATCTTGCTTATTGACTCTTGGTTTTCTTTCTTCTGCCTTTGGGTTCCTGTTAAGGAAGTTGGTACCAGCATCTATATGTTGGTGTTTTGACCCCATGTTTTCTTTTAGGAGTTTTAAAGTTTCTGTTCTAATTCCTAAGTCTTTGATCCATTTCAATTTGAATTTGGTGCTGGGTGTGGGACAAGGGTCTAACTTCATTTTGCTACATATAGCTCTCCATTTTCCCAGCATCATTTATTTGAAAGCATGTCTTTTCTCCAAGATATATTTTTAGCACCTTTGGCAAATATCAGATGGCTATAGGTATATGGGTTTGTCTCTGTGAGAGGAAAATTTTCCCCACTTTGGACTGATTTTTGTGTTTTTAAAATTCAAATTGGGTTTCTTGTAAGCAACATATATGGTTGAAACTTGGTGCAAAGTTCAGTCTAACCATATATGTCTTTTAGTAGTGACATTTAATCACTGATAAATAATTCATAATATAATTTGTTTAAATGTACAATATGTCTCTTCATTTTCTATTTTCTCCTTAAGTTCAATATTTTTGTTTTTATTTTCACCCACTTTGATTCTTTTTAAGAAAGTGTTGCCTTTCATCTATTCAGTAACTTAAGTGATGGTTGATTTTTGGATTGGCTAGGCCACTTTCCCACATTGACTTTGTTCAACACCTGTATGGATGCTGACTGAAGTTGTTTTTCATATGTGATTAACATTTAATTAGTTATCACTCAGTAAATCAGGTTGTCCTCTATGAAGTCCCCAGGGTCTCATGCCAATTCAAAGAACTTTAGAGCAAATACTGACATTTCCAAAGTACTGTCCTGATGAACTCAGACGCAAGACTTGGACGTAACCTCTTACTGAATTATCAGGCTGCAGACTGTCCAGCAGATTTTGATCTCACCATCTACAACAATCATATAAACCGATTCAATGAATAGTTGTCTCTCTCTGTATGTGTGTCTGTTTATGTATGTACAGATCTATTATATCTACCCAGTCTTGCACTGCTGTAATTATGTTTTGGTTATTGTACACTGCATATGTAGTGCAGGTTTCATAAGATACAGTGGAGCTGAGAAATTCTTATCACTTTGTTATATCGTTCTATCCTAAGGTTGAAGGGCAACACATTACTCATATTTATGGTAATAATGCAGTAAACAATGCTGCTGTGCTGTCAGTTGTGTGAAAGAATCACACAATTTTGTACAGTAGATAATATTTGATAATGATAACATAACTATGATATTTTCTGTGTATTTTTATACTATGATTCTCATTGTTAATCAGAGTGTTCTCCTTCTAATTATAAAATTTTTAGCGTAAAGCCATATGCATTGTGCTATGCTTACAACAGCCTCACACCTCTCATGTATACCCAGTCTCTTCAGATTGTGAGACTGTTGCACTGTCCCTTGCACCATGAGGGACTCTGCAGTCTCTTGATTGTTTCATTTCTCTTGTGCTGGATTGAATTATGTTGCTTTTTTCATGATCCTAGAAGCAATAGGCTTCAATATATATTATCTATAAATTGTATAATACATTTAATGTTAGAATATATCATATATGCCTCCAACGATCACACAAATTCCATATATCCTTGGTGTATAGCAGGCTGTACCATCTACATTTGCATTAAGTGTACTGCATGATGTCCACGAATGATGAAATTGTGTAAAGATGAATCTCTCAGGATTTACTTCTAATGCTAAGGGATACAGGACTACATGTAATATATATTTACATATCTCCCTGCATTTGACCCTCAATATTTTATGTTCTGCATCTTTAGATTCCATGACACATGCATTGCAAATATTTTCTAAAAATGTATCTGTGCTTTATATATTCATGCTTCTTTTTTCTGTCTTTATTAATTCCTACAAATAACGAGGAAATACTACACACAAAATTTTTTTCTATAGCTATAAACTCTATTTACTTATTTTATCCTACATCTACTCCATGTCATCTGTCAATCTATCTATATCTACATCTACCTTATCTTATGTCTGCTATGTCACCTATTAAATCTGTTTCCATGGAGAAACCTGATTAATACAGCTTATCATCTGTAACTTTTTGATGTAAAAATGGCTTTATTTTGATGGTGCTATACATCTTACAGTGCACATATATAGCTGAACAAAATCCATCTTAAAGTGATACTTTATATATAAATTAGAACGTCATAACATATTCTTCATTCTCTCTGCTTTTGTGCTACTTGTTTCATAATTTCCATTTAATACAGTCTCACACAAATATATATTTTCATTAATTTTCTTCAATGAATTTTATAGGAAATAAAATGATTCAGAATTATCCCTTTTCATCTGATGATTTTCCATTACTTTATGTAAATGCACTTTTCTACATTATGTCATTCCTTCTCTCAGGGATTCCATAGTATTGCTGTACCTTGGAGACTGCATGTAAATTGGGGGAAAAATTGATCAGGAGTGTGTTTAGCCTCCGAAACACAACTCCTTCATTTTTACTTTTTATATTGAACAGGGTTTCACTGAGCTGTTGAGGGTCTCAAGAAATTTCTGAGACTGTCCTGAAAATTTAAATCCTCTTGCCTCAGCCTCCTGAGTCACTGGAATTACTGGCATGCCTGTGTCTATGCCTGGATGCAAGTGAATTTTAATATCTATGAAAGTTTCATTTTGCCTTAATTTTTGGAAGATAGTATCCCTGGGTAAAGAATTTCAGGTTGTCAGATTTTTTCCTTTCATATTGTAAAGGTGTTGCTCCCCTGCCTTCTTCTTCTCCTGTTTCTGATGAACAATGTGCTCCTATCATTAAGCTCCAAGTGTCCCTTCACTGCTGTTTCAATGAAGTGACAACATATGTGGAGGCACTGTTTTCTTTATGTTCCCTGGGATTGATTTTGTTGAGTTATTTTCTTGTTGAGTTCAGGTTTTCCCCAATTGTGGAATATTTTTCTCCATTATTCTTTAAATTCTCTTATCTATTTATGCCCCATCCTCTCCCTGTCTTCCTGGCTCCAATCGCACCATTTAGGCTGCAGGAAGCTGTCCCCCAACACACTGATATTCTGGTATTTGTTTTAAATATCCCCCAGTTTTATATTTCGAAGTTCCTGTGGGAAACGACCATTTGCTTTTTGGATTCTTCACTGTTTACTGTTTCTAGTCTCATTTAAACATATGTTTGTTCCCTTTCTAGGACATTTCCCTTCCCATGATGAACTACCAATGGTATGCGGGTCATTCTCTGTCCCCCCACCTCCCTGATTTTTGCATCAAAGTTGACATAATCTTCTTAAAATGTCCCAAAATCATACCTGCCTGAGAAACACATTTCAGGACCTTGATCTCTGTAAAGGTCATCACTGACATAGTAGGTTGAACAGAGCTGAGCTTAGGAAAGCCAGTGGTCAGGTTTTCTCCACTGAGGAGGATTCTGTCACTGAGCTGATAACCAGAATGTGGCCTGAGGCAGGTGATTGTCTGCTTCACTCTGCAGAGTGTCCTAAAGTAGGGTGTGTACTCTAGGCAAAGACAAGGCCCTGCATGCCCCCTGTCTCCACCTGAGACTGCAGGTGAACACAGAGGCTGCAGCCCTCAGGGCAGATCTGACTGAAAATGGAATGAGAGGCAGGGAGAAAGGTACAGGCATCACTGGAAGTGCCCAGGATAGAGGGGTTAGTTCTGGCAGTACTGCTGGACAATAAGAGAAGATGCACTGGGATTGGGCAGGACACTCAGGCAGCTGTCCTGGGTAAAGGACACAGGTACAAGTGCCATCTGCTCACATGGAACTCCACCTAGAGGGACCTTGGTATTGTCTCCCCAGTGACTCACAGGCTCCTCCAGGGCATTTCCCAGATTAGGCCACCACTGTTTTCAGGCTCTTGCCATTTTGAGTATGATCATCAGAATGTGTTCACTGAAGTCGAGGCAGGGACCTGGTGACTGTTATTGACCCCCTGGATGGACATTCCTCTTGTCCTCAACTTTTGCTGCCACAGCCTCTTTCAGGCTGCTCACAAGGGTAGCTCTACCTCCACTTTCTAGTGAAGGAGCCAAGGAGTAGTATCTCCCACCTCCCAGTGACTATAAAGCACATATCATCTAAGCGAGTGTGTTTAGGTCATCCAGCCTGATTCTGTGCCGGCTGCACATACCTTGCCCTACCAAACACAGCACAGAGAAATGACATCCATGGGGTGCAGTCGGCAGCAGGCTAATTCTCTGACTCTGTATCAGGGTGGAATTTCCATTCCTTGTGCTTTGTTTTCTGTAGGAAAAGGGGAGAGAACTTGCTTCTCAGATCTTCTGCAGATAGAGAAAAGTTACAAGAAACATGTGGGATGCTGTCTATTGAGCCAGGCTCCTGTGTATTTGCAGCCAAGAATGGTGCTTCCCTATGGAATGAGATCTGTTGGAGAGTCAGGAGCAGAACAGGATGTTTCTCTAGTAAAGTTCAGTCGGGTCCCTACATGGTCAATATCATCACCACTCATCACAATTTCTATTGCTCATGTTGTTATTTCATCATGAACATCAGAGTTCATAGTGAAGAATTTGTAAACCAGCCTCAGCTGCTCTTTGATAAAACTAGGCATCTCCTGTTTCTTCAGACCCAGAGAGGCCTGTACCAAAAATGGAGAAATCACAATGCATGTGGACCACCTTTCCTTGGATTTCCTCAGAGGAAGGACAAGATCTAAGACCTTGAACCTCTCACTATTACCACAATGAATAAGATAGTTTCATTGCTTCCTATCATTTATATTAGAAAAACTTATGTCCTAACATTTGTATAGCTGCTCCCATTTCAGATCAGTAAGGATGACACTCATTTACCCAGGAGAAGAGATCAATACTGTCATGGAGAGAAGATGAAACAGCACCCTGAATTCAGGTCCTAGTCCCTCTAGGGGAAGAAAAGGGAGGTGAAAAGATGAGTGTCAACTAGGCCCCAGGGCTTGTGTCCCACATAGCCAATCACTGCCTCCTATCATGCCAGGACTGTCACTGGGAGTCCAATTCAGTGTTCAGGTTGAGGGCTATGCCCAGGTTAGGTTGGAGAACCTGTGGGAGAGTGTGGATCTTCTCTGCTGTACTGAGCTGTGCTGAGCATGGCTGAACTGGTTCCTGCTGGTTCTCTGCTTTATGACCCGCTCCCATCTCTCATGAGCAGGTTGGTGACAGGAGTTTCAAGGACACTTCTAATAGGGGCAGCTAAGTCTGAGGACACTCCAAGGTCTCATTCTCAAGTGTTCACCTCAGAGTTATGACTCTGCACTGATCTCAGAAACAGGCTGGAGTCAGGGTGCTGGGGGTTTGCTACTGGGAACAGGACCTGGGTATAGGGAATGCAGCCTTGGAGCAGGGAGAGATGGAGGGAGACCATAGAGTTGAGGGAGCAGTGAGAGTGGTAGGAGAGAAATAGGCCTTGCAAAATGAGTGTAGGAACTGCAGATGCTGCTGGGGAGAAGCTGGAGCATGGAGGCCCAGGCTTCCATCTCCGCCCAGTCCATGGAACCAAAGACCAAGGGAGGTGCACTTCCTTCATCTGCTTCCTGTACCCAGAGCCACTTTGGGGCATGCTGACTTGGTCATTTATATCCTGTGGGCATATATTCTGTAATAGGGTGCAGTTGATACAGCACCTTTCATCATTGTGCATGGTGGTGGTGGTGGTGGTACATGTGTGTGTGTGTGCTCTTCTGGGAATATCACATGCTCCTCCCTCTCATGATCAATGCCATCTTCAGTGAGTGTGGCTGATGTTGAGGACTGAGTCCACATGTGTCAGCTTTACTATTGTACCTAAGAAACTCATGTCCAGGGGGACGAAGAAGTAAATAGTAGCTAAGTCATTCTCTGTTCAGGCCATTCTGAAAATCTATTGCCCAGAGTTGACCCCTCTGACTACACAGCCCTCCATGGTTCATAGTGACTGAATTTCCATAGTGCATAATGGTATTATTAGGACTTGTTTCCAAGTGAGTTGTAATAAGTACACAGTCAACACTCTCCCTCAAGATCAAGAAGTTGAAAAAGAAAATCTTCCCACAATGAATGGCATAGCTATGTGTGCAACCTTGAACTATAAACCATAGAAGGAAGGATAGGAGGACAGGATATTGTTGTGCTACTGGTCAGAGGTGAGTTTTCTATAAGAATCCCCAACCCATGGTTCCAAGCAGTCCTGGGACTGGAAGGAGCCTCTATGGGACAGCGCAAGACCCTCATTCAGGCTTGCATCATAAGAAAGATGACTCATGATGAACAGGATAGAAATCATGTTTTCCTTTCCTCTCCTATCAATTCTAAACACTCTTGCCTCCAGGACATACTCCTAGAATGGTAGCAATCACAATGGACATAGGAAAGACCTGATCATATCAGAACAAAAGTATATACTAAAGAGAATGATATGAATTGCCCCGATTTTGTTTCCTGTTCCTTCTTGGTACTAAACCTGGATAGGAATAGAAAGTGCACAGAAACACATGTACCATTTTTTTTATTTATTCATTTTTTTGTTTGTTTCTTTGATGGTACCAGAATCAAATCCAGGGCTTGCACAGGATAGGCCTTGAGCAGAGAGAGGGGCCTGCATATGCAGAGGTGAGTCCTTTGGCATAGGGAGCAGGGGCAGGGGACAGCACGGAGGTGAAGGAGGCAGTGAGGTTGATGTAAGACAAGATGTCACTGAAGAGGGAGACAGGCACCTGGGGGTGCATTAACAAAGGAGCTGGAGCAGAGACGGCCAGTCTCCAGTCCTTCTGGAATTCAACCCAGCCCAGGCAGTCATGGACTTTGGGAGGGGGCACATTTGTTCATGCTGGACCTCACCCCTTCATGCCATTAGCCAGTTCCTAACAAGGTCATCTGTATTACTGGGGGGATGAATACTGCAGGAATAAGGACAGCTTTCCCATTGCTTCTCAGTTCTATAATTGGTGCTGGTATCTGTTTCCCTCAGGGAACCTGTCAGGCTCTTCCCGCTCTCAAGGTCTTTTCCATCCTCCAGTGAACGTGGTTGGTGTTGAGATCTAAGGCCAGCGGTGGAAGGCTCACTATTAGACCTGGAAGGTAGTGTCTAAGAGGAAGAGCAAAAGAGTAACCAGGTTACTCTTTGCTTCAGGACATTCCTGGAAACCAACTGTTCACACAAAGCCACTGCTCTGTATTCAGTTTTCACCCAGACTGATTTTTTTTTAATCAAAGAAAGGGCTAGTAATTAAGACTCACTTAATGACCTTTGGTATTATTCCATAAATGTGACCAAATTCTACCTAGTTCCTTACTTGTAAATTGTGCAATAACACATTCAAGTGCCAACTCCAAATCTTATGTTCCTTGATGAACATCTTTATGTTCCTCTTCAAAGACACTAAAATGATAGTATCTGAGGGATTACTCTCAGACCTTTTGTGGTGCCTGATAGTTTCTAGAGGCTTAGGGCACTGGCAGTTTGAATCATTCTAAACATCCTGATCATCTTAATGGAATTAGCTGATCTTGGAGAGGTCTAGAAACCAATCATAATCTTTCTGAAATGGAAAGGCAGGGGCAGAATTGGAAATTTCCACTCCTCATGACCAGTTATTTCCCATCAGTGTGACCACATTGGGAAGCAAATTGGGAGGCATGGGAAGCAAATTGGGAGCCATGCAGGTACCAGAGTTTTTTCTCAATTCCCCATTTGCATTTGTCACTGTGAGCTTCACCTCCTTACAGTAATGAACTTGTCCAAACCATGTACCTACTTGATGGTCAGGGTTGCATCATTCCCTTAATTGGGGCCATAAAATTAGTCAGGGATCCCTAAGGACCTCTTGCTACCTTTGTAGATGACTACCTCAGGGCTTGGCCTGGCTTCTGCTGGAACCAGTTCATGAAAGTGCTTCCAAGGTCATTACCCCCAGAGGTGAACCAGACTGTCTGTCCTGGAACCACTGACACCAATGATGGCTCAGTCACCTTGTAGAAGGCCACACAAACTACAGGAGAGGAATGGAATTATTTGTATGTCAATGAAGCAACAGTTGAGAGAAACCCCTTCCCAAGTCCTGGGTTTGCTCTATTGACTCTGTACCACCAGGGTATTCCTTCTCATCGATCTCAGCACCAATAATCTATGAACTTGGTGAGTGTAGGTAGCCTTTGTACAGAGGAAAAATTTGTCCCTTTCTCCTGGCATCTGTAACCCCTCAGGTTCACCCTAGCCAGGGATCATAATGTGGGTACTTCAATTCCATAATCCCAATCTTGGAACAGTCTCCTGAGCACCCTGTCCACCACTAACATGGATCTGCTGAGCTGAGTCAGGTCAAACTGGTATCAGAGCCACTGCCATGTCTTTGAGTATTTGTGCTTCTTCCAAAATTATGATGCAACTTAATCATCAATGCAACTGTATTAAGAATCTCACTTTAAGGTACAAATAATGCTTTGAGGGTTCCTCTCACATGGATGTGATGAATGCCAAATCAAAAGGCCAGGCAACACTAATTTGACCCTGATTTAGTTCCATCTCTTCCTGGGTGTGATGATGCAGTAAGAGAAGCCCTCACCAGGAACTGAGTTTGCTAGTACCTTAATCATGGACTTCCCAGCCTTCTGAACTCTTAGAAATGAATTTCAATTTTTTGTCAATAACCAGATGAAGTTGATTTTTTTATAGCAGCCAGATTGGACTGCAAAAGCATCTATCTACTGTAGAGTCAGGGACATATAAAGACTTCAAGGTCAGGCTGACTCCTGGGTGGCCCTGGAAGGACTTCCATACTACCATGGATATGCTGGAGGTGAGGTGAAATTCAGTAGCATCTTCTACAGAGTGAACAAGTTCAGGGCAGGCATCATGTGTTCTGTCCCACATAAAGCTATGACTTGCATCCATAGAACTGGAATGACATGAAATCACTATAGGCACAGTTGACTAGAGTCCTTTTCCATGTAAAAAACTGTCATTAATAATGGCCTGGGGCAGCATTCCAATGACAACACTAATCTCTCCGCTTGTTTCTAGGTGTGAAACAATTCTGTAATCCAGAACCCACTGTATCAAGAAACGAGCTCAGAAGCAGTCCCAGCCCAGTGGTGCTGCGGGAGAATTCCACACCTGGGAGTCCCAGCCCAGAGAATTAGGCCCAGACCAGCCTGGCCACAGCCCGAGTTCTAGCACCCATGCTATAGTTGATCATCTGTCAATATGTGGAGGCACCTCTGCCCACTAACAGGGATTATATCCCACCTGGAACCCACCATCCCTAGAGGGGCAGCACCCTTCTTGGGTCACTGCATTATCAAATTCCTCTCAGGCATCAGGCTACTGAAGACTAGCAGTTTTGAACAGTACTGTATAGTTTTGCTGTAGAATTTTTTATTAGTAGTAATATTACAATTATCCCTATTATTCTTAATATTATTCCTACTTTTATTTATATTTTTCTCATCCTCTCTATTTTTCTCTTGTCTATCTGTCTCCTTGGAGACTCTTTCTCCCTTTCCACATGCTAACTACCAAATTCCTTCAGTTTCCCATCGAACTACTTGTATGACATAGTACCTCTATAGACCCACTTCTTATCTCATTAATGGTATATCCTATGACCCACTCCATCCTCTATGTCCACCATGAGAAATTGTGGTCTTTATTGAAAACCTATTGGCTAAGCTGTAAATAATAATTGAACCCATAATCTCTGTTTATTAACACAATATGGTTAATATGTTAAAAGGGACTGATTGAATTAAGAATGCATAATATTTGTATGGTGTGCTGCTAATATTGATCTCACACGTCAAGGTGTGGGTATTGGAAACCTTCAGGGACACTATAAGTCTATCAGGGGGAAAATTCAATACTTCAGATTTGCACTCCTAGAGGGGAAGATACATGAGCAATATGAGAAAACAAGGCAAGAAAGTGTCCCAAACAAACCTAGATGCTGCATCAATAAAATCCAATGACAGCATGGCAGAAGAAATGTCAGAAAGAGAGTTCAGAATGTACATAATTAAAATGATCAGAGAAATAAAAAGATAAGACAGCAAATGCAGGCATTGGATGATCGAACCAATCAACAGTTAAAAGAGCAAATGCAGGAAGCAAAGGAGCATTTCAATAAAGAGAAAGGAATTCTGAAAAAAAAAAAACAGAAATTCTTGAAATGAAGGAAACAATAAACCAAATTATAAACTCAATAGAAAGCATCACCAACAGACTATATCTCTTGGAAGACAGACCCTCAGACACCAAAGACAAAATATTTAATCTTGAAAGCAAAGTTGACCAAAGAAGATGGTAAGAAATCATGAACAAAAACTTCAAGAATTATGAGATATTATGAAAGTACCAAATTTAAGAATTATTGGATTGAGGAAGGCACAGAGAAACAAATTAAAGGAATGAACAATCTATTCAATGAAATAATATCAGAAAAATTCTCAATTCTGAAGAATGAAATGGAAAATCCAATACAAGAGGCTTACAGGACACCAAATATACAAAATTACAACAGATCGACACCATGTCACATTAAAATGGAAATAATTAACATACAAAATAAAGATAGAATTTTACAGGCTGGGAGAAAAAATATCAGATTACATTCAGGGGGTAACCAATACAGATAGCAGATTTCTCGGGCCAACCCTAAAATCTAGAAGGGCCTTACACAGCATTTTTCAGGATCTCAAAGGAAATGGATGGCAACCAAGAATCTTATACCCAGCAAAACTTACATTCAGATGATGATGAAATAAAATTCTTCCATGATAAACAAAAGCTAAAAGAATTTACAAATAGAGAGCTGCACTAAAGAACATTCTCAGCAAAATATTCCATGAGGAGGAAATGAAAAACAACAATATAAGTCAGCAAAGAGAAGAGCTACCCTAAAGGAAAAGCCAAACAAAGGAGAAACCAAGTCAAGTTAAAAACCAAAATGAGTCAAAATGACCAGGAATACAAATCAGATCTCAATATTAACCCTGAACGTTAATTGCCTAAACTCATCAATAAAAAGTCATAGTATGGCAAAGTGGATTAACAAGAAAGACCAAACAAAATGCTGCCTTCAAGAAACTCATCTCATAGAAAAAGATACCCACAGACTAAAGGTGAAAGAATGGAAAAAAACATACCATGCACATGGACTCAGCAAAAAAACAGGGGTTTCCATCCTCATATCAGATAAAGCAAACATAAACCAAATTTAGTTAGAAGGGATAAAGAAGGACCTTTCATACTGGTTAAGGGAACCAAAAATCAGCAAGACATAAGAATCATAAATATTTATGCCCTAAAAAATGACTCATCCCAATATGTCAAACAAATCCTTCTCAATTCCAGGAACCAAATGGACCGAAACACAATAAAATGAGGTGAATATAACACACCTCTCTCATCACTGGACAAATATTCCAACAAAAATTAAACAAAGAACCATAGATCTCAAGAACACAATCGATAACAGACATATAAAGAATATAGATTTAACAGACACATATAGAATATTCCATCCATCAATGAGAAAATACACTTTCTTCTCAGCAGCACATGGATCCTTCTGTAAAATAGACCATAGGTTATGCCAAAAAGCTACTCTCAGCAAATACCAAAAGATAGAGATACTACCTTGTATTCTATCAGATAATAATGGAATGAAATTAGAAATCAATGACAAAATAAAAAACAGAAACTATTCCTACACCTGGAGATTTAATAATATTCTACTGAATGATGCATGGATAACAGAAGACATCACAGGTGACTTAAAAAAAACATTCTTAGAGGTAAATGAGAACAAAGATACAACATATCAAAATCTCTGAAACACTGAAAGCAGTACTCAGAGGAAAATTCATTTCATGGAGCACATTCAATAAAGAAGAAAAAGTCAACATATAAATGACCTAACATTACAGATCAAAGCCCTAGAAAAAGAAGAAGAGATCAACGCCAAAAGTAGAACACAGGAAATAGTTAAAATCAGAGCTGAAATCAATGAAATTGAAACAAAAGAATCAATTGAAAAAATTGACAAAATTAAAAATTGGTTCTTTGAAAAAATAAACAAAATTGATAAAACCTTAGCCACACTAACAAAGAGAAGGAGAGAGAAAACTCAAATTTCTAAAATTCAGGATGAAAAAGGAAATATCACGGAAAACATTATCCAAATACAAAAGACAATTAGAAGGTATTCTGAAAATCTATAATCCAACAAAGTAGAAAATCTCAAGGACATCAAGAGGTCTCTAGAGACATATATGATCCACTCATATTGAATCATGAGGACATACACGATTTAATCCTCCCACTGCTGTGTCCCTGGGGGGCGGAGTCCTGCTCTGGAAAACACAAATTCCATGAGTAGTGGCTCGTGAGTCTCAACTCAGACTGATTTTCATAATTGGCATCTCACACCAGTGAGGGATAATACATGCCTCTTAGGAAACCACCCCAACCTGGCCCTCAGGAAGCCACCTGAGGTACACCTCCACCATGGCCTGGATCCCCCTGCTCTTGGATACCTCACTTACTACACAGGTGCTGACTCAGGGTTCCCATCAAATCATGTAGCCCAGGGCTCTGGGACCAGTTCTGCCCTGACTCTGAGCCTAGCAAGCCCTGCCTGTGGTGTCAGGAAGCTCATGAACCTGCTGTTAGAGCTGGGTAAGTGGGTGTGAAAGCCCCACACTGGGCTCATTGGTTTATATGAGCCCAATTGGTGGCAGCTACCAAAAGAGAGGGGCGTTTTGCTTACATGTTGAGGTTCATTGACAATGGAGGTGGAAGGAATGCCCTGAGGGCCTGAGAGTATCCCTGGGACTCATCCACACCGGCCTGGAAGTGGATCTCCAGGTAGGTACCCTCATTGTCTTTCTCAACTCTACCTCTCCTTGAAGAGTTTATGGTCTTCTAAAGGCTGAATGAGCCACCCTCCATATCAGTGATCTCAAATCAAACAGTCTTGATCACATGCTCTGGAGAAAAATTGGGCATTAAATATGTATCCTGGTGCCAGCTGAAGTCATCCAGGCATCTGTCTTGATCATCTACAGATGTACCAAGTGACCCTCAGGAATACTTAACAGATTCTCTGGCTCTAACTCAGGAACACAACCACCCTGACCATCAGTGTGATGCAGCCTTTGGATGAGATGGAATATTATTGTGGCACCTTTGATGGCAGTGGAAACATTGTCATTGACACAGAGAATCATGGACAGATGTGGATGTGGGACAAGAAACTACCTACTGAGGCCTGACACTCACTCTCACATGACCTCTGAGTAATGAATGAGACCTTGGTCTTAACTTGCTCACTCACTTTCTCAGTGTAGTCCAAACTACAGAAGAGGATAGATATCCATTGGAAATGTGGTTTCTTTGCAGAATTGATTGCATTTTAAATATGAAATCCTGTCAGATTATTTCAGAGCCCTGCAGAGCAAAGGTCATGGGTTCTTGGGATGGAAAACATCTCCATAAAGCCTCTTCTATGGATGAGACCATCTCTTTCCTCCCTTTCACCAGAGAAAATGGCAAGAGACAGTTCCATTCTTTGGCTTTCTGTGCCTGAGAACTTGTTCTGGACAATGACAATGTTTCATGAGCATCGTGGGATTGTGTGCACATGATGAGGTAAGCTGAACTACTCAGACCAGCTCTAAGTATCTGAGAACAATATGGTCCTACTTCAAGTGAGAAGAAAGAGCACACATTGCCAGGCACATTCATGCACTCCTGTTATCCCAGTAGCTCCCATGCAGGAAGGACGAAAGTTCAAAGCCTGCCTCAGCAACACTGAGTCCATAAGCAACTTAGTAAGACCTGGTCTCAAAATAAAAACTTTAAAAATAAGGAATGTACATGACTCTCAGTGGTGAGAAAGGAAATTAATAAATCTTTTGAAAACTGTTGCATTTTTAATTAATAATTACATGATCTTCTTATAAAACCCAAAACTGTCTAATGTGATTTTTGTATGTCGAGACATAAACACACAGTCCTGTCCTTGTCATAACTTTCTGTTATATTGCAGAGTCCTCTGGACCCAGGGACAAAGAGCAACCTCATTGACACCTCTGCCTGCTCATCTTCCTGCTCTAGGACTCAAACACTGGACAATACTCCTCACTCCTAATATTCACACTGAAGCAATATCCCCAGTACAAATTTGCTGTTTCCAGAAACATGATTCACCATCAAGACTTCCTTTTTTCTGTTTCTTTGGTGGGAGGACAGGATATAATAATATGCCCTTTAATTTTTGAAACATGAGTCACAATGCTGAAAACAACTAGATCCTAAACATTTTTGCCAATATGAGGACTGGAGTCTTCTTATGGTTTGTTTCTTATTATCTGAGTACCTGTGTCTCACCAAATTTTCCTACATACTTGCTATTTCAAGCAAATAGGAAGCACATAATCCAAGTATCATGATATGGTAGAGCCCTGGGGTCTTTTGCTGCAAGGACCTACCCCAACAATTGCAAATAGACATAATACTGAAACCAAAACCGTGGTCTTCCTCTGGAATAAAGTCTCAGGATGAAGAGTCCTAAATTCTGGACAGCTGATGCCCCAACAACCATTGGCTATTGAAGGGGTTCCACCTTCCTGTAGAAAGAAAATAAGTTACTTATGGCACAGGCCTATACAACCACAAGTGTGTGCCCAACTCTTAGAGATGCCCTGAGGATATATCTGGGTGACTTCAAATATGGGTTACCACACGAAGGCAGTATCCCTAAACAAGTTAGAATCAGGCATGTAGATCTGGAGCTATACAGGAAAATCCAGATATAGAAGAGGAAATGCATTCAACTGAATAAAGGGAATAATGGGAAACCACTGGAGCACTTCCAAAATATGGACAACCTGTGTTGGCTAGGTGCTGGGTTGGTTCACGAATCTCCCCCTTAGCAGTTATTAACAATCACGAGTGACCTCACTCCTCAAAAATCATGGATTCAGGTGATCTTAAGACCTTAGCATGACTGTTAGAGCTCCACCTGTGATGCTCATATTCAAGAGGAAATGTACAGCACACAATGAGTGGGTTTCTGTCATGCAGAAGAGAATAGTTTCCCTGAGAAGAACACCTATGAGTGTTTTAGTTAGCTTCTTTACTGCTACAATCAAACCACGTGACAAAAACAATTAGAGGAGGACAATTTCATCTGGGTGCAAACAGGTTCAGAAGTGTCAGTCCGTAGACAGCTGACTCCATTCCTTGGGCGAACATCAAGGTCAAAGAGTGTGGTGGAAGAAATCATTTCAAGTCATGATCAGGGGAATTGGGATTTTCAACTGCTCTGAACACTGTAACTTTGACCTCTGGGGGACATTCTCTGGAGGGTGACTCCTGCAGGTCACAGTGACAGGAGAGCTCACCACTGTGTACCCTACATCATCACAAGTTCATGTTCTATTGGTGCCCTCTGCATCTTGCATTCCTAACATGGCACAGGAAGTATTGGAGTACATGAGCCTGAACCTGCTGGTGGCTGCCTGGGAAGAGGAACAGAGCTATGAACACTGGTGTTGATAAACACTGGCATCACCGACAGGAGTTTTCACTCTACTACTTCAAGGAACTAGTCCCTGGGGGTGGCACTGCCTCTGGGAACATAGGTGAAGTTGTGGACGCAAGAGCAAGACCAAAATCTGTAGCCGCAGAAGCTCATCTCCTTCCCGTGGCCTAGGCAAACCACATCTTCCCTAGCTGCAGAAGACCTCAAAACTTTATGGGAAAAATTCTTTATGACTCAAGGCATCAAAGTGACACATGCCCCAATTCATACAAGAGATGAAGTGGTAGCCCAGAAGGGGAAGAAGAGCAATCCAAAAAACAATTCATAGGAGGAAAAAAACAACTCTGTGTTTGAGTGAGAGCTTGCAAAAAATTTTGGCAAATCAGGACGTACTTCAGCACAACTGGAAAAGAGTTCTGCATGTTCCAGGTCATCCACCAAATCAGAGAGTAGTAAGGACTGCACTTGAAGCTCTGGCATCTCTAGTCAGAATAGGTCTATGTGTGATGGAGAGAGGTACAGGATGACTACCTTAGAACCATGTACAGCACCACCTACCTCAGTAGGGACTACTGACCACAGAACCTCATCCTTCCCATGTGAATGACAGAAGACAAGGAGCCCTGTCCAGCTCTGAACTCTGGGGTGTCTCCACAATGACTCTCCTGCTCCTTTGTTCACTGTCTTCAGTGAGGCTCTGTACCCAGGTTAAGCCCCATTGCCAAAAACTCCAGAACCAAACTTGACACTGAGCTTGACCCTGGGTATGTTGCAGGGGCCACATTCCTAAGAATGAAACCTACAGTATCCCCAAACTTCAGTCCCTAGGATATCCTAAAATTCAGATGCCCCAGATAGAAGTGATCTTGAGAAATGTGTTACCCATCTGCTCAGGAAAGGGGATGAGATTATGTTAAAGATAGAACCAGTAAAATCCAGGCCAGCCCTGAGAAGCACAGCAGACTCTACACCCCTCACAAGTTCTCCAGCTCTAACAGGGCACAGTCCCCAGAAACTACCACCTGAAGGCCAGCACAGGCTCCTGGTGATAAACAGGCCATGGTTGGTGGTACAGCAGTGAACAATGTGGTACACAAGCAAGCCCTGTGACCAAGCCTGAGCCTCAAGATAACCCATCTCCTATTCATCCTGGTCATTCTCTGACACAAAAAGCTCAGGACCAGAATTCAGCTCAGCTTGGTCTGTTTTGACCATGACAGTGCTGCTATATGAGGTGGCAGCTGAGGCTTTCTGGGCTTCAGTGTTACATGATGCAAAATGGGGACACCTGTGCTTACCTTAAGAAACTTGTTTTTTCAGATATCAATGGCACAAACCATGACCGAAATATCCTAGATGAATTTAGTGGAATCTCTGGAAGGAGCACAAGGTCCAGATCTCCTTGTGGGAATCCAAAGGAAGAAGCTCACTGAAGAGTGTGATTTTTCCTTGGTCGGAACAGGCATCACTAGATCTGAATGAGGAGGGAGTCTGCGCTTATGAAAAAGGCACCCAAGACTGAATCAGAAATGCAAGACCACCATTTTAGTCAGCTTATTCATTTGGTGACTAAATGATCTGACCAGCACAATTAAAGAGGAGGAAAGGTTTATTTGAGGGCTCATGTTTTCAGACATCTGAGTTTATAGACAGTCATCTCCATCCCTTGGAGCTCAAAATGAGGAAGAACATGATGGCAGAAGAGCATGGCAGAGTGAAGCAGATTGCATCATCAGGAAGCAGAGAGAAAGAAAGAGTCTCCACTCTCCAGATAAAAAATATATACCTCAAAGCCAGTGCCCAATTCCAATCTCCACCAGGCATACCCTAACACTTCAAAAAATACCTTCAGGGAAAATCGACTAATTAGGTTTAGACTCTTACAACACAGTCATTTCTGCTCTGAGCATTCCTGCAGTGAGTCACATGTAAGCTTTTGGGGTACACCTCACATTCAAACCATAACCATGAACTGAGGTGTAAAATGAAATAAAAAGGTTAGTTATAGAGATCATGATGATGATGATGACCATGATTTAAGAGACATACAGAGCTGTAGTAAAGAAACACCCTGTGCTCCACTTGCCCAACAACTATTACCATTGAAAAGGAGGGTCGTACTAGAACTGGCAGTAAATTTGAGGATTCTTGATCCACATGTATTGCACATTTCACGCTTTTCTGCTCTTGTTTTGAAGAAGAATTGAAGACAAATCTTTCCCTTTTTTCCTAAAGGAAACAGAGCAATAAGGTGGGAATATTACCCTGGACTGGGTGACAGGAATTCCACCTGCCTCACCTGCTTGGGTACCTCACATGCCACTTCTCTATTGTTTCCATCAAGGATGGGTGGGGGCAGCTGTTCTAAGAGGGAGGCCTGTCTGAGGATCAACAGGTGTCCATGGAAGAGTCTTTGGGATGGAAGTCATTGCAATCCATTCTATGCATGGTCTATAATGGCTAAGTTCTGAAGGTCAGACTCTCACATTTTCAGTGACATAGGGCTGAGGGCATGGGTACAACCATGGATTGTTGAGGAGGATTCATGAGGAACCTTATCTAGGAAATGTGTTGGAAGACTCTGCTCCAGGGTGTCAGCCTGGGAAGTTCCTGAAGGATTGTGGTTCACTGGGGAGACCATAAAACATTCCAGATACTCCAGAAGGGAGCTCAAAGTGACAGAGCAGGGAGCCCAGGGCCTGTGTCCTTCACTCAGGATTGCTGCCTGAGTGAATTGTGCCTATTCTTAAGGCACATCCTCACTATCCAGCAGTGGTGCCAGTGCTGATTCCTTTCTCGTGGGCACATTTAGACACTCCTCACTAATTCTCTCTTCTAGAAAGATTTGTCCTCTTGGCCACAGCTCCTATGCTCAGGTGACATGTCAGATGGTGAAGTGGGCACTTCAGATCTTGTCTCTGAATTAACAACCACTTTTAGGAATCTCTATATAATGGCAGGTACTTTCATCTGGTCAGGTTAGGATCTTTGTGTTTTAGATTGTTCAATGACAGTATCCTCTTGGATAGAGGGAAACCTGACCAATCACCCTCTAAGCTTTAGCTCTACACAACTTACCACTGAGGAAATTCAGAGATCAGACAGACTGAAGTGTTTTCCTCAGGCAGATATGTTTTCTGGTACATTAATTATATTACCAACCTACTGAAGCAATATAAACACATTCCAGTGGCAGTTTCCAGTTACCTGAGGCAGTGATATCTGCTTCCCTGTGACAGAGTCCCTCCTGGCTGAATCAGAACATTATGGGTGACATCTTTGGGGCTGGCCTTGCAAGGAATGAAGATCACATGGTGATATGAAGCCAGAGGGATTCAGAGGACTGGTATGCTATTTTCATAACACAACACTGTAGAGGGAACTAAACAGATGATACAGTTTTATTTTCAAATTTCAAATTAGTGGGATAGAATCTTAAAATCCCTTCACCCTGAAATTTTCTCTCATAAATTATATACTTCTATGTATATATTTTTATTCTGATTCTAAAAAAATTAAAATTTTCTCTATCTACTTAGGTCTGGAGATTCACAAATAGTGGGAAATGGGTAGGGTCTGCATTTAAACCAGAAATGGAATCTCTTTTGAGTCTGAAAGTGGGACCTATGTCTCCCTTTCACCCCAGACTTCTATGATCAATACAATTATTTGTGTAGGTTATATTGACTGGTTCAACTATGTTCATAAACAGAGAATATTAATGTGCGGGTCTGGGATTCAGTTTCTGAATTAACACATACACTCTTCAACAACACACTTGAAAAATACACTTATTTAGAGAACAGAAGCACCCCCATAGTGTGACATGTGCTCGCTCTGAAAATTCCAAAATGGCTGGTCACCCTGGTAGTGTGGGACGCACATGTTACCTTGCATTCCAACTGTTCCTTGTTGAGCTGAAGTTCCAATTGGAAATCAGTGGTGTGATTTTCAGTTTGGCACCTAAGGTGGTCATGGGAAATCTGAACTGCTGTGGTGAAGGTATATTCACATTGACATTTTGAAGGCCGATTCCTCAAAGGAATCAGTAAACTTTCACTGAATATATTTTCTTCTTGATTTTTTCATGTCCCACACTCAATCTTTTTGACGGATTATAAATACTGCATGATTTTCTTTTATCACTCAATTTATTTTCATGATAATTCTATCTAGCTGGTTATACTAAAAATTTTCTTAAACTTAGTAAAATGTATCTTTCTTAATGCCAATATCTTGTGTACTCTTTGAGTGAATAGACAAAAAGGGGGAGGACACTCCTCTGTTTTCATGAGATCAAAAAACAAAGTGAGAGAGAAAGAATATGGATGCTAAGTAAGGCAATATATATCCCATGAAGGGCAACTAGAAGCCAAATTCTTCTGAATGTATGTGAACATGAAAAAGTAATGTTAGGGAAGTCTAAATCAAGACATTTGTAGAAGGGAAAAAGGGTGAGATTTAAGGGTAACTTCCATGTGGTTGATGACTACAAGATCCATGGTGTTTGGGGGTTACTGGGAAGAAAGCAACAAGAACAGCGCTATGGGGTAAGTGGAGTGGACACATGATAATGGAGGAAATGAGGGCCTGGTTGACTTTAGGGAGGATCCATTGATGGAGGTTCAAAGGATGTAGTTAAAGGTGGGTGAATCTAAGGCAGGTAAGCTTCTGGCTCGTGGCCCTGAAGGATCTTGTAGAGAGGATGAAGTACAGGAGCAGGATTATGCCTGATCAGAGCTGGTAGATCTGCAGCAACCCCTTTTTCAGCCAGAATTTTTTCCAGCTGCTCAGATGAAGGCTCAAAATATAAGTCTGCAGATGGTGAGGAAGGTGCTCAGAAAATATTACTTCACAGAAATGGGGTTGGGTCAACTTCGATACAGATCCAACAGAGCACCATCCAGGGTATCTGTTTTCCCCATAATTCACACTAACTGCTCATCCAGGGCTGGACAGCAGAAGGAAACAACTCTTGGCACAGCCATCAAGTGGCAGTTGGTTTACAATGGCCTGAGTTCTGAAACACTTTGCCAGGCACACACAGCTCTGCCATCTGGGTGGTCAGCTGCTCATCAGGAAGGTGCACTGTGAGGCAGTTGCAGTGAGAGGACCCTGGGGAGGATGGCAGGCTGCAGTGAGCTGCCCCTCACTACACCGTGCCTGGGCTGGCCGCCTGAACCTCTCCCTCATTGAAACCCTCCCCTGCCAGTGCCTGGCAGAGAGAATGGAAGTCCTGGCCCTTCTGTGGCCTCTTCAGGTCCTCTGGTCGCTGGAACCCGGTCTTGCCTTACCTCTCCTCCCTCTGTCCTTCCTCTAGTCTTCCAGGACCTCTCCTACCTGGCTCTCAGGCCTCCCATTCATTGCATCCTCTTTCTCCCCTTTCCTCCTTCCCTCTAGGGCCCAGTTCCCAGAGCTGCTCTGTGGGGCACCTCTGCTTCCTAGGGATCTTTTTTTTTAATTTTTTCAGATGTCGATAGACCTTTATTTTGTTCATTTATTTATATGTGGTGCTGAGAATCGAACCCAGTGCCTCACACGTGGTGGGTAAGTGCTCTACCACTGAGCCACAACCCCAGCCCTTCCTAGGGATCTTAGCGCACTCATGGAAGTTTAGGGCCTGGACAGTGGCCCTGATTCTGGCCTGGGAGCACAGCCAAGCTGCTGGCTGGGAAGAGGAAGAAGGCTGTGCTCTGGCGGATATGCAGGCCTCCAAACGCTCCATCCTAGCCTTCATCTTCTCCTTCTCCTGGCCTTGTCTCTACATCATCATTCTGACTCTGGGTACTGGAAACACATTCCTCACTATCACACAAGCTCCAAGGATAATGTTGACAGAAAATGTGAAAACTGTAGGACATGATCAGGCTGTGCAGAAATAAAACACCACCCTCAATGGCACAGATTATTCTAAAGGCAATAATTCAACTGACAATCTTGTTCGAACAACATGTTATCTCCCAGAAAACTTCAGTATTCACCATTCCTTCCCTACAAGGAAAAGCTGCCTTACATGCGAGGATTTCTCAGTGTCCTTGTAAGGGAATGAGTTTTGATGAAGTTCATCAGCTTTTCACTAAGTATTTGGATGTTGAACCAGGAGGTCACTGGAAGCCAGAAGACCCTAAACCCAGATGGAAAGTAGTAGTTCTCATTCCCTTCCACAACACCATGATCATCTTCCTAATTTTTATTCCAATGCTTCAGAAACAGCAGCAGGAAGTTGCCTTTTATGTCATTGAACAGAGTGGTACACAACCTTTTAATCCTGTGATGCTCTTCAAGTGGGCTTCAAGGAGGCCATGAAGGACAAAATCTAGGGTTGTGTGGTTTTCCGTGATGTGGATTATCTACCTGAAATTGACCAAAACTGTTACGGATGTGGAGAAATACCCCATCTCTTTGCAGCAAAGCTGGATAAATATACGTATATTCTGCCATATGAAAAGAATTAAAAAGAATAAAACATTTAGGGTTAGGGTTAAGGAGGGTGGCAAGAATGGAGGAAGGAAGAACTGTATAGAGGGAAAAGAGGGGTGGCAGGGGTGGGTGGGAAGGAAAAAAATAACAGAATGAATCAAACAATACTACCCTATGTAAATTTATGATTACACAAATCGTGTGCCTTTACTCCATGTACAAAAAGAGAAACAACATGTATCACATTTGTTTACAATTAAAAAAAAACAAGGGAGGACACAGGGTCCTGACACAGTAGACTCTCAGAAAAAATATAAGCCTTACAAGCATCCCTTGATGAAAAAAAAAAAAAAGAAAGAAAAGTTATTTTGGTGGAGTAAGTGGACTGACAGTGGAAACAGTTGAGAAACATCCATTCTTTTCCTCATGCCTTCTGGGGATGGGGAAGAGAAGGTGATGACCTTTGGAACAGAGTTCACTCTGCTGGATGTAATTAACAAGCCCAGAGGGAGACCTAGGAAAATACAATTCCATTCTTCATCATCGTCCAGGGAAGTCCAATTGTTAGGCATTATAAATCACTATGATATTCTTAGGAGCGTCAGTACATGATAGGTTGAACAATATATTATACACACCAAAAATACTGGTTGATAAGTTGTATATAAATATATCTGAGAACCTCTTGTCAGAGTTAGCTCCAAACCAAGACTGTTAAAAGAAGTAGCTCTCCTTGCAACGTAGAGCACAGTGCTGGATCATAAACTGGGAGTGAAGTGTTACGGGAGGTCAGCCACTGCATGTCTCAGTGCCCTCATCTCTAAGAAGAGCCAGCAGTCCTCAAGGTTGACACTGTGGAATTAGACACATTCATACTTCTTAAGCCCCTCCTCTCTGCTTCCCTACACACCCCATGGCCAGCAAACAACAGAACCCTTGCTTGAGATTGGAAGTTGATAGAGTTCCCCCAAAAGAAAAGGTTTTTATTCTGAAATATATAATTTAATTCAAGAGAGTTCTTTTATTTCCTTTTAAACATGCTTTGTACATATGTGATGTAAATTAATATGTTCAAATTTTTGAGAAATAACATGTTTCAGTTTTGCATGTCATTGGTGATGCCTTCACTGACTTTTTATGGACATTTTATTTGCATGGGAAAAAAACACTAATTTTATTTCACTAATCAAAGCTTAACCATTGTGTGAAATGACTGAAAATTAACACAGCCACGTGTTACACTAGTTTTCAGCTTTTCATCTCCAGCTTCTCATATGGAAGAAGTCGCAGCTTTTTTAGGGTTTTAAAGGGAAAGAAGAAGGGACTTAAACAGCTTTTCTTCCTGCCAGAATTACCTCATTTTTTTTCCTTACTTGCAATTTCATCAGATTTTGCTAAATCACAAGCATATTGTTTATGTATACTGCATGAATATTACCAAGAAAATCTAAAACGTTATGATCTGAGATGCTGTAAAGTACCTCTTTATGTTGACTTTCTTTCCTATACCCTGGTGTGTCAGGGATTCTGGGTCTCAAAAAAGGTTTCCAAGGTTTTTTTATACACTTTATTTTTTAATATGCATAGTGAATAGGTGTTTTATTACTTCTAGATCAGAAGAGCCAATAAAACCAGTAAATTCATTTAAAAATTTTTTTAAAGATGGAACTATAGAAAACCCAGTAGTACTTATACAAATGAACTGTAGTATTGGAAAAGACATTAAATATTCTATACTATGAAGATAAATTCTTAGTAGGTAAAACAAATTTTAATTCTCAGTCTTGTGGAATTTCATTTTTGAAAAGGACTCTTTTAATGTAAGCCAATATCATTCAAACTATGTTTTCATTTTCAAGAAATTGGGTAATTACTAAAGTTTTCTTGTTAAAAGTATAATTTAATAGAGGTATCTTAACATGCATTATCAGTTATTTAAATGTACTGATATTACAATATGACACTTTGGAAGACAGGTCCAAATACCTGATACCAAGTGTATTTATTTCAAAATCGAACAAAGTTTTCCATGACAAATACCACAAATATTTTTATTTTCCAATTTACCCATTATGTATATTTTTAAAATATCTTACAATAGTTTTAGAAAAAACTTTGGTGGGGGTACTGAGCTTGAACGAAGTCATTCTTTACCACTGAACAACATCCCCAGTCCTTTTTGTTTTTTGATTTTGAGACACCATCTCATTAAGTTGCTTAGGGTCTCTTGAAATTGCTGAGGTAGACCTCAAACCTGGAACACTTGTCTTAGATTACAGGTATCTTCCACCAGGTATAGTTATATACACAAATTTAAAACAAAAGTTTTTATACCTAATGAAGTGTATCTTCAATGACAATGAAGAATGATACAATTTTACATGTAAAAAATGCTTGGATCATATTCTCCTTGTTCACCTAAAACAGAAATGTGGTCATTTATCTCAGGATGAAAGTTTGATTTTCCAATGTAATTTTTCTGTGGCAGTTTTGCTAATACAAATTCTCACAAACCAAACATAAAACAGTCAAAATTCTCATATTTTGAGAAAACTGATAGCCTAGTCTGAAATACCTAACAGAATTTTCCCATGTTTATTTCATAGAAATATAGGAGCATAAATAACCCAATCATACTCAAGTTTCTTAGTGGTGGGTGAAATTGACATCATTTATGAGTCTTAGTAGGGAAATATTTTTCTCATTTTAACCTGACTGTCCACATCGTTTCATTTTGATGTACACCTTACAGTTTCTACAGCACTCACTACCACTACTTCAGACCTTATTTTCTTGTGATATCGATAGTTGTTTAGGAGTGGGATATAAATATTAAGTAAAGATGTAAAATTATTTTTTGCAACAAACATTGACCTTTATATGTTTTCATAAGAATGAGAGAGCTTTGGCCAGTTGTCTTCAATGTATCAAGTTGAAATTATTTCCTACACATTAACAAACACATTGCAAATGAAAACGCTCTTCTGTGTGGTATGTTTGGTGGACTTATTAATGAACATGTAATGATGGCCTACTGTGTATCAGGTGCCAGGCTAGGCACCTGCATCTGTTTGAAAGTGTTGTGTCACTTCTAAACAAATCAAGCAAATTGAAACCTTTATGAAATTATGAAGACATCATCTGATAACTTGTATTTCCTATATATGTGGACATAGAGATATTAAGAGAGGAAAGGATTCTACATAAATGTATTGACAGAAATGCTATTAATTTCTGTAGCATTTGTGGTCAATTTATGCAGTGCCTTTTACTAGAGAAGGAACAACTTTTAATGGCCAGGGCAGTAGAAAAGAAAATGGGACAGTGTGCACAGTGATGATATTATATCAAATTCACAGTAAAGATAATCATTTAATTCTTTGCCAAATGAGTATTTTTAAAGGTTAAATTTAAATTTTTGTTTGTATTTTGTGAACAAGATGTTGACTTAGAAAAATGTATTCACAAAATTATATAAGTACAAAATTTGTGTATTTAAAAAGTGTACTTCTTTCCCAACCAAAATACTGATATTCACATAAAAGCAAAATGAGAAAATATCCGATGAATATTTTCCTTTTGGAGGTTTCCTACAAGTGAAAGCAGATTTTATGTCTTTCAATATGGCCTTTCCTTCTCCCAGTTATATTCCTTTCCATACATTTCAAATAGAGTACTCTAGATTTTCTACCTTGGATTTCAAAGTATGTCAACAAAGAGAACCAAAATGACCAAGCTATCTATCAGAAAGGCAAAATGTACTTATAATTATTTTATTAAGATATGAAAGGTTTCTACATAAATACACTGACATAAATGCTCTTAATTTCTCGTACTCTGTTTTCCGCTTCTCATGGAAATGTTTGTACTATTTTTTAGCATTGTTTCTTTATGAAATATTATGTTCTATAGAAAAATAAAATAAAGCAACCTTAAAAATTTTCTCTCAAGAAATGTCAAGAGATTCATAAATAGTGGGAAATGGGTAGGGTTGGTATTTCAAACGAAGTATGGAATCTCTTCTGATTCTCAAATGGAAGCTATATCTCCCTTTCACACCAGGCTTTTAGGATGAATGAAAAGATTGAAGGAGGGCTGGAACATTTTTGCTAATTTGTGTCTAAACAGTGATCATTAATGTAGAGGTCCAGGATTCAGTTATTGAAGGGAAAATACACTATTAAACAACAATCTTGGGCGAGTAAAACACACAGTTAGACCAGAGCAGCACTCCTTAATGTGGCATGTGCTGGCTTGAAAATTCTATAATGAGTGTCACAATGGTAACAGGATACACACCTTACGTTCCATTCCAACTGTCATTCAGTAAGCTGAGGATCAAACTGTGAAGAAGTGGTGTGTTTTTTTTTTTTCAGTGGCAGTCCCACATGGGAAATGTGAATTGCTGTGGTGGAGGTATGTTCACATTGATATTTTGATGACTGTTTCTTCAAAAGGATAAGTTAATTGTAGTGAATATATTTTCCTCTTCATTTGTAATCTTCCACACTCAAACTACTCTGCTGAGTTATAAGTATTTCATAATTTTGTTTTATCACTCAAATATTGTATTTGATTATTCTATCCACATAGTTGCCTTAAATATTTTCCTCAATTTAGAAAAATGGATATTTCCTAATGCCCATATCATGGGCACTCTTTCAGTGGATCAATAAGCAGGGGTAGGATAGCCACCCTGATTTCATGAAATGAAAAAAAGAGAGAATGCAGATGATAAGAAAGTCAATAGATATCCCATGAAAAGTCATTACAGGTCAAACTCTTCTGAGTAGCTATATGAACCTCTAAAATTGATGTTAGAGAAGTCTAAATCAAGGCTTTTGCAGAAAGGTAAAAGAGCTGATATTTAGAGTCCTCTTCCCAAGTGGTGAGGACTACAAGATCCCCGGTGTTTGGGAACTATTGGTAAGGAGAGAACAAAGGACAATGCCAGGAAGTAAGTGGAGTGGACATGCGATAATGAAGGAAATGAGGGACTTAAGGGAGGGTACAATAAGGACCCTCAGTTTCACAGGCTATAGTTATCGGTAGTCCTTTCTTTGCAGATGAATCTCTGGCCCCTGGCCCTCCAGGATGTAAGCAGGGATGAGGAAGATCAGTGGGAAAAGACCTGATCAGGAGCTGGAGCATCTGCAGCAGGTTTTCAGACAGACTTCTATCTGTTCAGATGATAGTGCAGAAAATATTAATTCACGAAAAAGAAAGAAATTGAAGAAAACCTTAAAAGATGGAAAGATCTTCCATGCTCTTGGATAGGCAGAATTAAGATTGTCAAAATGACTGTTCTACCAAAGGCACTATACAGATTCATTGTAATTCCAATTAAAATACCTATGACAGGGCTGGGGATATAGCTCAGCTGGTAGAGTGTCTGCCCTGCTAACACAAGGCCATGGGTTCAATCCCCTGAACTGCAAAAAAAAAAAAGTATTACCAATGACCGAATAATATTCTGTAGTGCATGTATACCACACTTTCTTTATCCATTCATGTGTTTAAGGGCATCAAGGTTGGTTTCACCATCTAGCTATTGTGATCTGAGCTGCTATAAACATTGATGGGGCTGTGTTACTGTAGTATGCTGTCTTTAAGTCCTTTGGGTATAAACCGAGGAGTGGATAAGTGGGTCAAAAAGTAGGTCCATTCCAAGTTTTCTGAGGATTCCCCACACTGATTTCCAGAGTAGCTGCACGAATTTGCAACTCCACCAGCAAATAAATGGATGCAAATGGAGAATATCATGCTAAAGGAAATAAGCCATTCCCCAAAAGCCAAAGACTGAATGTTCTCCCTGATAAGTGGATGAAGATATATAATGGTGTTGATTATTGGGGGTGAGAGAACAATGGAGGAACTTTAGATTACTTGAGGGAAAAGAGAGCGAGGAGGGGCTGGGGCATGACAAATGGTGGAATGGGACAGATATCATTACCCTGTATACATGCATGATTATATGAATGGTATGAATGTACATTGTGTACAACCTTAGAAATGAAAATATGTACCCCATTTGTGTACGATGAATCAAAATGAAGTCTGTAAAATACAAAATTATAAGAAAAATGAAAAAATATTAGTTCACAGAAATTGGGGCGTTCAACTTCCTGCATGAATCCACCAAACTACCAGTCCAGGGTATGTGTTTTCCCCCATTAACTCACGCTAACAGCTCATACAGTGGTGAACAGCAGAAGGAAACATAACTCTTGGCACATAAATCAAGTGGCAGTTGGTTTAGAATGTCCTGAGTTCTGAAACAGTTTCTCAGACACACACAGCTCTGATATTTGGGGGATCAACTGCTCACCAGAAACACTTCTTCTGAGGCAGTTGGCAAGCAGAAGACCGTAGGGAGAATGGCCTCATGTTTCGACTATACCCTTGTCCTTCAGTGACACTTTGGATGAAATTTTCTTATTTCTCATCAATAATTTCAAGAAAGGCGCAAGAGACTTTGTTCAGTCAACCCGTCTGGGACATCAGTCTTCCCAAAGAGGCCTTCGGGAGGAGGATTTGTGAAAAAGTGAGAAGAGTTAAGGGTTCCTGGTTCTGAGGTATCAACAACAGGACTCAAGTGTTCAGGGATCTCTGATCCCAGATAAACACCGATGTTCCTGTCCCACATCCACCCCTCAGCAGTGCTGTGCTTCTAGATAAGTCCCATAAAAATCTCCAAATTTCAAATGCCAAAACTCCACATTGTGGGTTAAGGAGTCTGCTCCACTCATCTCTCTAGCTTGATTTGGGGTCACAGGTAATAACAGATATTCTCCTTGACCGTTTAATATATCCAACTGAAATAATGAAGAATGGTTTTCCTTCACCCACAACCCTGGAGGATGATATCAGTTTCAGAGCCCACTGTTCAAATATTGCCAAATATTGCCAAATATTGCTTACTCTTCCACACATTTTATGATAGGATACTTTAGCACACATAGGAAGCACCAATCTTCTTAAGGCTGCCTGTATGTGATCATTGTCAGCCTGGTAATATTACATGGGCTAGGTGAACACTTCTGCATCTCCACACAAGCAAATGAGGCACAGAGGGGTTTGAGGGTTTTATTTAACTCTCACAGGTATGTACAGCTTTGAGGTAGGATTTGAAAACATAAGTCACATGGCCACAGACTCTGCTCTTGGTCACTGTTCTCTCTGCCACTCTATGATTTCACCTTAATAAAGGTGTTTGTGCACGCAATAGTCGGTTGGGTTTTAGAACTCTCCACTTGGCAATGTCATCCTTAATGACAATCTGATTCAGGTGGATTGCTGTCCCAATGGTGAAAAATGTGTTCAAAAGTGTGAATTCTAAGAACTTTCAAATCCCTCTCCTCTTTCTTGAAACATAGATTGTGTTATTTTCATGTCTTGTCGAAGAATGCACAATAGACACCAGTAATTTTTCCTAATTTTAAATTGTAACATTTTCTCCCACCCTCTGGTAACTAATATTCTGCTCTCACCTTCTATAAGATCAACTTTTCAGCTTCCATCAAAGATGGAGACTATGCAATACTTGTCCTTCTGTGCCTGACCATTTCATTTAAATTAATGTCCTCCACGATCATCGTTTTTGTTGAAAATGACAAAAAACTTCTCACTGGAAAAAAATACAAATATTTAAATTTATATATACTCTATTATTGTATACTTCAATTCAAAGGGCAAATTGTATTCTGAGATATTTACAATTACCATGTCAATTAAAACTGTTTCAACTGTTATTTGAATTACTACTGTTGACCCTATGTTCTTTTGCTAGCAAGTTTTCACCAGCTGATACTATTTTATCACATTTCCCAGGCTGTTGCCTCCCATCAAAGGAAAAGAAGTCAACAACACATCCTGAAGACTTCCGTAAGCCTTTGAACAGAGGAGTCCGCCTCTGGCCACCAAAGAGTGTGTACCCTGATAAACAGTCGGACAAAGGTACTGTGGGGTTGAGTCAGTGTGTTCATTCTTCAGTAATGATTATAGTCTATTCAGAGTTCCAGTTCTTCTTTTGTTTGATGTGTACAGATTTATGGCCATTGAGTCAGTTAGCAGTGCTATAGTTCCATTTCCCACTGAGTTTTGTGCACTTGATTCGTTCAACTACGGATGGGCAACTTTCCATCAATAACCTACTGTGAATTGGCCTACTGCAAACATCAATGTCACTGTATTATGATAGTATGCTAATCTTAGTTCTTTTGATTAAGAAGAAAGGAGTGGGTACACTTGTATTTCTTTCAGTATCTCCATACTTCTGTCCAGAGCCATTGTAATAATTTGCAGTCCCACCAACAGTGTGTCACTGTACCTCATTTGTCACATGCTTGCCAGTGATTTCTATGGGTATCCATTTTTCCCAGTAACTTTTGTTTTAACCAATATCTCCTGTCTACCGTATAGTGTTAGCACCCTCTTCAAGTATCAGGTAGCTGTAAATATGTGGGGTGTCTCTGTTTCATATATTCTATTTCTTTGACCTTCATATCTATTTGAGGCTGATACCAGGGTGTTTTTGCTACTCACTTCTGTAGTCTACTTTGAGATTGGGTATTATGAGATGTCCTACATTTCTTTTCTTACTCAGAATTCAATTGCCAAAGCAATTCGTGATCTCATTATTTCAAATGAATTTCAAGACTGGGTTTTCAACACTGTAAGGAATGTCATTAGTATTTTCAAGGGGATTACGTTGAATCTGGATATTGCCTTTGGTAGTTTTGCCATAGTGACAATATTCATTCTGCCTATCTAAGAACATGAACAGTCTCTGCTTCTTCAGGTGTGTTCTTTGATTTCTGTTTCAGTGTTCTATAGTTTTCTTTGTTGATTTTGTTCATCACTTTTTTGAGATTAATTCCCAGGTGTGTTTTTAGATTATTGTGAAAGGATGTATTCCCTGAAGTGTTTTTCAGTTGAATCAGTTTTTATACCTACTTAATAAAATTTGAGAATATTGTCCATCCATTGTGTGTCACATTATAGGGCAAACTGTTCAAGTATTTTTACAACTCCCTTTGTAGAAGTAAAATTGTTAAGGATGTAAAATCCATACCTGCCTATTTGCTGTATACCTGTAATGGAAATCAAGATAAAAGTGTAGTTCATTGAAACAAATGAAGAAAAATACATTTACTCTACAACGGTGCTGGTGCAAAATGTGTTTGTGTGTGTTTGTGTTTTATATATGAGTGTATATATGTATATATATATATGTGTGTGTGTGTGTGTGTGTGTGTGAAATGTAGCATTTAATGTCTTCATGTGTTTTAAAACAAAAACAAAATCTTTTATTTCATTAAATGATTTTTTCTGGTGGTTGTCAAAAACGAAGAACCAAAAGTACATTTTTGTCTTTATTTTTTTTTATTTTTGACAGATTGAAGAAGTCTAAAGAAAAGAAAGTGCTTTATTTTCCTTTAGGTTCATTTAGTGAAGTATCTGGTAAGATCACCTCCTCCCTCAGAATAAAAGGTAATGCATGTGACTCAGTCACCCAGTGTGTGAAAGACGATGAGGGGGACAAATGTGTCGAGGCTTTGAATCACATGATTTGTGCCACATAACCTTGATGCAAATTTGTCAAATTTGATACTGCAAAAAACATTGATAGCTATTCTAATATCTGACTAGTTATTTTCAAAAAATATATCACAGTTGACTACTTTTGCTTGTAAAAATCTTCAGTGTCAACCAAAAGAAATCTGAGACAACGATTCTGTGTGATCACAACAACAGCTGACAGACAGAACCAGAGTTTTACTCTATAGAGAGAAGGGGGATGCATTTTTTTGTTTGTTTATTTTTTTGTTTTATTATTTTTTTATTTGTACTGGAGATAATAGTATATGTAGGCAAAGTTTATCACAAATACAATTTATTTCTTTTTTAGTTTCCACTTTGTTGAACAGTCAGAAACTCAGTTGGCACCTTCACAGTGACCTGCCATGGTCTTGTCTCACTTGGAACTGTTTTCAGTTTATTTACCATGCGATAGATAGTTGTTGCTTGTATCCGCTCGTCTTGCTTTCATGTGCCACCACTCTTTGGGTTACACATGCTGTTGTTATGATTTATTTCAATACAAGCTGTGTCATTATGATTTCCATTTTGGTTGGTTGGTTGAATAAATTTGTGACACTCAAACACTTAAGGTGACAGTTAAAAATGATACAGCACTTGATCCAGTTTCATCTCAAAAGATATGAAGTTTTTTGATGTTGATCAAACATCTTTTATGGGGAAAGAAAATGTGTGAAATAACAGATGTGTGACATGTGTGAGTAATGTTGGCTCTGAACAAATTTTGAAAACAGTTGAAAAAATATTGGATCAACAGAAAAGAAGCATGAATTCTGAAAATAGAATGCCTTGGTATTATAATTCTGTATTCAATTTATTTCTTATTAATTCAATTTAAGATATTATTTTTTAGACAGTGTTATTTAATGTTTAACATGGATAGACCAGAGAATCACTGATATGTTAACATGGTGCTTACATGCAGGTTTTGTGGAGTTTTTATTATTTTAACAGTTTTCATGCTGTATATGTACCATAACCAACCTATTGCTCATGAGAAACATGTAAGATAATGTATTTATAGCCACTGTTACAAGTTTATGGTGCACGTTTCTATCTCGTTTTATATGTATGCTATATAATATTAAAAAAATTTCATGATTCAGAAAAGGATAGAAAATGCAAAACCACAGTTATGATAACAGAAACCTGCCAGTTGTTTTGCAGTATATTATTATATTGTGTGTCTTGTCTTGGATTTTGTTAGCTAATGAATGAATGAAAGAATAAAACACTGGGGTTTTACTTGGGATTTTACATCACTTGCAATTTAATTCTTTATTTCTTTGCTGTTTCTACTAACCCATAGCATTATTTTAATGAATGGTTATAATACCAACCTGAAAGAAAGAAGAAAATATAGGAAAATGAGGTTTATGGGAGGAGAGGAGTGATGTGATGAGGAGTAACTAGGGTAACTTCTATGTAATTCATTCACGTCTACCTCAAGACATGTACCTCTATTTACTGTGTTTTCCTGTGATTTTTTTACTTTATAGAATGAGTTCAAAAGCAACTGTTACCAAGTAAATAGAATTTACTATAAATTAAATACCAACATCAAACATTAAATACCAACATTAAACTCATTTAACAAAGTAAACATAAATCTGTACAGTTTATACAAAGTAGACCATTATGTCAGTGGGAGGGAGAAACCACAAAAGTTCTGCTGCTTCACCTCCTGCCAGCTGGTTGCAGCTTCTCTGCACTTCAAGTTTCGCCTCAGAAGCTGGAACTCCAGGACCAGAAATCACTGTCTGCCCAGGTGTCCCTGTAGCAATCTGTAACACAGAACCAGGTGCAGGGTCACATGGGTGGAGTTTCTTGCCACAGAAACAGTGGCAAGAACCAAAATTTTCCTCAGGTTGTGCAAGGTGACTTTGGACCCTGATCTCCCCTGGGATCTGGTTGAGGAAAACTGAGTCTACTCTGCTGACCTCAGAAAAGGGTGTTGACAATGGGCGGAGAATGTCTATGAATGTCCTCCAGGAGCAACTTCCCATGGATATTGACCTTCAGAACCTTCTGAGGCTGCTCCCTAGAGAGTGAACATGAGGCAGAGGAAAGGGTTCTCTAGGGAAGTTGGGTGAGAATGTTGAGTCTGTGCCCCCTGAAGAGCAGCAAGTGTGCTGACACAGCCTGGAGCAGGGATCATGTTCCTCCAGCCCTACCTCCTCTGCAGCTTCATCCTCAGACAGTTTCCTGCACTGATTTTAACCCTACTTGTACCTCCCCTTGCATGGTCATGGTCACAAGCAATAGTGGCCACTTCAGTGCTCTCCTTGCTTCTGGTGGATTGCATAAAGTGTAAGAAAGTGAAGGAAGCATTGGAGAATATGTGCACTTATTTGACACCTGCTCTCCCTCCCATTCTCTCCACACTCACATTTCCTATTCCTGTCCTTCGTTGTCTACTTTTGCTTCCTTGAGCTCCCTGGAAGCAGATTCCTTTTGGGTTTGCTTTCTAACTGGGTAATCTTTACATATTAAAGGAAGGGTACATTCATGCATGCTAAGGGTTACTCAGTATGAATCAGTGGAGCTGCCTGAGGTTGGAAACCAGGGCAAGACTAAGATATTTGGTGCAGAGTAATTTCACAGTTCCTGAAGGTCTAAGAACTTCTAAGATGTATATGAGTAAAGTCCCATGCAAAAAGTCATAAAAAGTGGGATAGAGGAAACTTGGGAGGGGTATAGAAAAAGAAGGTATAGAAAAATAGACACATAGGAAATAAATTACATTCACATTTCTGGTCGCATTATCCTCGTCATCATCCTCGGTGTCCGTAAAGTTGCCTACAGCATGGACACGAGCAGTGGTGGTGATGATGTGGCCTTGGAAAAAGGAAAGGTAGAGTTAAGTCAAGGTGAAAACTTGAGATGCTGCTGCTCTTGGTGTTCTGTAGCCCAAAGCCAAAGCTCTCCATTTTTCTCTTGTCTGCCCTCCTATCTCATGGACTCCATCACCTCACCTCTGCAATGAGGAAAAGATCTAGGATCCCATGCAATGTTTTCCAGTTCAGATTCTCCCACTCTCCTCAGTTAGGGATGCCTGTGTCCTCCTGTTCCTCCAACAGACAGCCACTCTCTCCCTGAGTTTCTAGCCATAGTTCTCTTGAATGCAAGCAAATTCAGATTACCCACCTAGTACAAGGGATTGAAAATTAGATGAGGACTAGAGGTGAGAAACATGTTCAAGGAAGAACATCTCCGCATTCTTTTACAGAGGACAACTAGAGGACTGTCTGAGGAAGTTGTCTTTATGTTCCCCATATTTGTGAGTGTCTTTTAAACCAGAGTAGACAATAAGCACAAGAGAAAGTACCCCTATAAGAAGATGCAGAGTGGAATTTGATGCCTTTCACACTGCTTAGCACAGCTGAGAGGAACTTTGACTACAGGTTCACAGAATGCCTCTGGGAAAGATTCCTTCCATTGTGGGTCAAACCCAAAGTGCAGGTCTAAATTCTTTCATTCATGATTCCTAAGAACTGCCCACCAATGAGAGTCAAGCTATTGGATACTTAGTAGAGGCATATTCAGGACAGAGTGGGTCTTACAAGGAAGATTGTGTGTCACTACCAAGGCAGAAGTTGTCCTCTTACAAACAGGATGTTCAAAGTCAGTAGGTCTACTAACTCTTATTCCTATGTCATTAAACTATGAAAGTAATACATTTTTTCACTTGATTTCTATTTCAGATCCATTCTTCATTTTGCACATAAGTAGGTGGACCCAACTCCTACCAGGAATCCTTTCCTTTTGGGTCACACCAAAAGGACTGTTCCCTACCTGAAGGCTCCTCATCATCACTGCTCCAGTCCCATGCTTGGCAGTACATCCCACCTTTAGAGACACAAACATCAGCAACAGACTTAACTAAGAGTGTCTCATGCTTTCTCCTTCACCAATTCAGATCATGAGGAGTGCTAGGGTTGGATGTTGTTTGTCCCCTACAGGATTATGTGATTGAGGCTTGGTCCTCAATGTGACCATAATGAGAGTTGTGAAACCAGTTGGAAGACAGGCCTGGGTAAAGGTAAAAAGGTCATTTGAGGGCCTCAGCCTAACAGGCAGGAATATATTTTTCTCACATCCTTGTTAGATCCTGGATTATATAGGAAGACCAAATGAGACATCTGATACCTACTGGCATCCTGTCACCCATGTGATGTCTCCCTCCTGCTCCTGCATCCATGAGGACACCACTAATCATGCAATGCAGCTAAGAGGGCATTCACTGAATCCAAGGAGGTGCTAGTGCCATGTCCTTTAATCTCCACAATTGTAAGCTAAACACACCTGCATAAATTATTCGGTGTCAACTGTGTTCTTTATAGTAATAAAAAAAGAGAAATGCTAATATTTATATTCTGGATCACGTTGATCTGTGTTCTGGCTTCTGAGACACTCTATGACCTCTGTGTGGTTGGGGGCCTTCAACAAGATTCTGCAAACAATTGCAAACCTTGAAGTGAGACAGTGGAGCTACAGGAGTCAAATTTCAACTTCTTATTTCTGCTGGCATGTTATCACTCTGTCCTTGACAGAGAACAACCTGACACCCAAACTATGATGCAAACAGTTTGAGCATTATTAATTCCTGGAACAACACTGTGCCAGAATCAGAGCAGCTGCCCACAGGGGAATGGGAATGGTCTCTGCATTATGCACACAGGTCTACTTGACATTTGAACGGCAGAACTGGGATTAGTCTCTGAATATTTCAGTTTAAAATGTAAATAAAATGAAATGTAGACTGCACGTACATGTAGGAACTGCCATTTTATGATGGCGAAGACCTGAAATTAAAAAATGAGGGAGACAGGACCTTCATTCCCCTGAGTTGCATTGTGCAGGAGTTTACGATCCTGATCTCCCCACTCACTTGTAATTTGACTGTGGACTCATGCAAAAGGACCAGGATCTCTCTGAGGACCTGAGGACATCACATCAGTGAAATCAACATTTAGATGCAGATGACTCCCAGCAGGGTCTAGAACATCCTGCCTAGAACTAAGAGAAATGTGGGAGCTGATCTCGGACACAGTGCTATCTTCTTAACTTTGTTTCCGATTCTGGCTGATCCAGGCCAATGGACTGGATAATGAGATCTTAGCACAGAGTGGTATTCATCTAATGCTAATGGGAACTAAGATGAAGACGCTCTGCCCAGGGATGAGCTCAAGTTTGAGGAGGAATGAAGAAAACAGTGGTTGCACACTCACAATGACCAGTGTCAATCCATGTACGCATGAGTGGAAGGACATAGATAGCATTGGAGACTGACTATGGAACACCTTTCAGAGACACTGTCAAAGTGATATCATTCAGGCCAGAGAGGAGATTAGTGAGGATCTAAATTATGGGATCAGTCCCCATTGCTCTGCTAAGCTTTCCTTCACTGGAGCCCATATTTCTGCAATACATGTGCTTTAGCTGTGCTTGCCAGGCCCCATGAAAGTCCCTTCAATTTAAACATGCTTCTCAGAAAATTGTGTCTACAAAAGAACCATGGGAAGGCAGCTTCCATGAAAAGTTGAAACATGCCAACAGAGTCCATCTTCTGTTTCAGGAAACACAGACCTGTGCAGCTCCTCTGCTCAGTCTCTGATCATAAGTCATTGCAGCATGTTGGTAGATCTGAGGCTGCCTTACAAGAATGAAAAATATTTCACAGCTCTGAAGGGGTCATGAGTACAAAAATATATGGGAATGACCTGGAGTGGGGACAAATGGTTGAGTAATGAATACAGTTCCCTATCCCAAAGCATCAACATCAGGGCCCATTCCTGAACGCTATTTGCCTCTTCTCCGAACACAGTCCAGACCTGGATCATTTTTCTCAACATCATCTCTATCTACCGAGTGGGGCATAGTAAACTGAACTCCAGATCTAGGTGTTGAAGGAATTGTTTCATGTAAACCATGCATTAGGGAGGGGTTTTATTTTAGAAAATTGACACTTGTACTGGGCATATTAGAACAGAATTCCTGAGAAAGTTCCCACATCCTCACAAACAAAATCAAAATTATTATTACATGGACATGCTAAAGTTTACCTCTCACCCTCATGCACACAAAGGCACAGCACCAAAATGACAGGTGCTTCAGGATGGTGGTAGATGGTCATAATTCTTCACTGGATTATCACCATGTCACCACATCCCAATCCTCATTTCCAAAGAAATTTGAAATCAGAACAATTTTCTGTAGAAAAACAGGCAGGAAACCCTGAACTATTACAGAGCAGAGATTTTTCCTCAGTACGTGAGTGAGTTATGAGTACTTACATTTTTCATTTTCTGTAAAGTCCACCTGCAGTTACAGAAAGGAAGACAGTGTGAGCATGATAAGCAGAGTCTGGTTGCACAAGTCTACTATTGGCTATGGTGATATTGGATAACACAGTGGGAAAAAGCAATTGATCCAAGGACCACAAAATAAGGCAGAAAAAGGCACTTTTGAGAAAGACAGAAGCATTGTATGATGGATGTCTCAGGTCCAGTTTGATGTCATGCACACAGTTCCTTTTGTACCGAGGAAAATTGCTACCAAGGAAAATGCTCACTACAATCATTTCACAATTGTTGATGTTGTACATTAATGTCATCTTGAATCAGGAACCAGTTGTAATAGACTTGTAGTTGTAATTCCACACAAAAGAATCTTTGTGACAAATCTATAATGTACACTGTCAGATGTTCATGCCTGTATATGTGCTAAAATAAAGAAAACAACATTTATATCATAGGCAAAGAGAAGATATACCTTACCTCAGCAATAGGTGGTGTTTTTTCTTCTTTCCAGTCAAATGATGCCACCTCCATGATCTCCCGGTTGGCATCTAGGCGAATATAGTGTAACTGTCAGCGTTTTGGTTTGCTGAAGGCTCTCTCAGTGGGAGTTCTTGCTGTGGACATGGGTCTAGGGGTTATGGGGACGGTTGATTAACACACATAGGCTCAGGTGATGCCGGACCATGATACTTTTTGGATGGCAGAGAAAGAGGAGTCAAGGAAAGAGATGAAACACAGAGAAACAGTGGAAGGAAGCACAGTGAGAAATGAAACAGTCCAGTGTTACACTAGAAGATTTCAGCATTCCTTGAAAGCACTTGACAGATTCATGAGGAAGAAATGAAAAGGTATAGTGTTGAATCAATCAGCTCGGTCATAGGTCAAATTATTTCCATCCAGATACATGTTCAAGTCCCAACACCACACCAAAATATTTTACCAGTTTTGAAAAGAGAGCCATTGACATCTCATGCATTCAATATATCGAGGAGGAGCAGGTTGGACCCATTGAGCAAATATGATGACTTTTCTCATAAGGAGAGCGGACACATCAAGAGGGACATATGCCATGTGAGAACTGAAGCAGAGAGTTTGAGAAAGTAACCAGTAAAAGTTAGGAATGGGCAAGAAAATTCTCTTTCCTACAGTCTTCAGAAGGAGCATTGACCTGCTTAGAGTGCAATGATTGATTTCTAGTCTACAGACCTCTGAGATTGTACACTTGCATTACTTCAAGCCAAAAAAGCTGCTACTTGGACATGGTAACCCTAGAAATCTAGCAAAACCAAGATCAATCACATAGATCTAATTGGTTATTGTACAAATACTTCATTCAACAATGAGAAAGTAATTTTTTTCAATGTCACATGAGGTATTCATCAAGATAGAGTGTATTTTGACTCTGAAACATACATTGACAACTTGAGAAGAATAGATATCATACTAAATTTGTTGTCAGGGGAAGAGAAGTTGGAAGATTGGAAGAAGGATGCACCCCGGACTGTTACTTATTGCCAGACTTCCAAGGCAAGAAAACCACTTCTCATTGAGTTGGGTAACTAAAGGAACTCACCAAAACTTCATAGTGAACTGCAAAAAAATTTATAGAGACATAGGAAGTCAGAACCTCAAGTATAAGAAACAATACATTAGAATAGGGAAGCAAAATGACAGGTAGATAGAGTCTTTATTTCTTATAGCTTCATGACCTGGAATTCAAAGACCATGAATACTGCATTGCCCTGAGTTGGGAGAAGGAGGGATTTCACTGAAACTGTATACTGGACAGTCAGGGAGTCTTAGAGAATCAGAATGTTGGTTACATGAAACAAAGAAGAAAAAGAGTATATTAGCGTCAAGCTGGTAGAGGCAGCTGGAGCTGCAGTAGTGGAGCCATTGCTAGATCACAGAGGGAGGTGAAATGCAGAAAAACAAAGGGAATGAATTTAGTGTGGAACATCCTGAGATCAGAGAGGCAGCCTTCACTTGGGTGATCCAGAGACTTCATTGCACTGTACACTGGTGCAAGAACTCTCACATGCTAACCATGACAAGTGGTGGATTACTTTTATTAATCAGGAAGAACTGGTGCAGTTCTTCCTACCCGCCACAGAGAGCAAAGCAGGAGGCACCTTCCACACAGCCATGTTGAGGAGCCAAGATCGTGGAAATCTGAGCAGGGACACATACGTGGTCTACACAGTCACCTGCCAAAGGACCTAGGCTTTGCCAAGAAGAGCTAGAGCTGAAGGCATGGAGAGCATTCTAGCCAGGGGAAATCAAGTCAGAGATGTGGAGGAGAGCCCTGCTCCCTTCCCCCTTTGAGTCAGGTGCCACACAGGAACAGCTGCAGTGGACAGAGAATTTCAACAAGCTTCTTTAAAGAATGAGGTGGTGTGAATACATGCCCAGAGAATAAGCCCAGGAAGCATGAAAAGGCTGTTCCACAGACAGCAGAGGGTGACATAATTCATTCCCCATCCATGTTCTTCTGATTATTAACACATTGAATGACATACTAAACACATGATACAGAATGCCAGAATTAATGAATTTTAGATTCAAAATACACAGGATTCAGTGCAAAAAAGTATTGGTTATTGTAGAAGATAAATAAGCTTGATTAAACCTCAGCCAAGGTAACCAAAGAATGAGAGGGAAGACATATATCAACACAATTGGTGATGAAAAATGAGATATCACACAGACACTTCAGAAATCCAGAGGATCAGTAGAATCTATTGGATAATTTATACACTGTTCAACCAAACCATCTAGAAGACAATGACCAATTTTGAGACACATATGACTGCACATACTGAACCTGGAAAGTACAGAAGACCATAACCGACCAATTTCTATTAAGAATGAAATTGAAATGTCAATTAAAAGATTCCATCAACAAAATCCTGGGACCAGATGGATTTCTGGCTGAGTTCTACCAGACCAGCACAGAAGAACTGACATCAGTCTTTCTCAAATTATTCTATGAAATTAAATGTGAGAGAACCCTCCCAAGTACATTCTGTTATGCCAGTATTACCTTGATATTAAAACTATAAAAGATGCATCCAGGAATAAACTGCACAGACCAATAAGCCTGTTGAATATAGATGCAAAAATCTTTAAAAAAACACTAGTAATCTGCATTCTGAATCATATTCAGAAGACCATACATCACAATCAAGTGGTCTTCAAGCCTGAGATGCAAATTTGGTTCAACATGTGCAAATTAATAAAAGTAATCCACCACTTGTCATGGTGAGCATGTGAGAGTTCCTCAAAAGCTCATGTGTGAGACAATGCAAAAAGGTTTTGGTCTGTAATGACTGGGTTAACCCAGTCAGTGAATTAATCCCCTGAAAGGGATTAAGGGAGTGGTATCACAAGGGAGATAGGGTGTGGCTTAAGGAGTGGGTCATTGGGGGCATGATTATGGTTATATATTTTGTACCTTGAGAGTGGAGTCTCTCCGTCTGCCTTCTGAACATGTCTGAGCCACTTTTATCCACCTCATTATTCCACCATGATGCTCTGCCTCACCGCAAGTCCTAAGGACTGGGGCATTCATTCAAAGACTGAGAACTTCAGATCCATTTGTACCTTAATCAACTTTTCCCCATCTAATTTCCCTGCCAGGACTTTTACTTCAAGGTATGAAAAAAAAAAAAAAAACAGCTGACTAACACATTACATGAGTGGACTTAAAAATAAGAATCATAAGGTCATCTCAATAGGTGCAGAGAAGGTATTTCAGGAAATACAGCAATATTCATTTAAAAAATACTGGAGAAATTCGGCATAAAAGGCACTCATTCTCGACATCATAAAAGTGATATATGAGAAATGCAAAGCCTACATCTCACTGAATTGAGAGACAAATTAAAGGTTTACCTCAAATATCAGGAACAAGAAAAGAATGTCCACTTTTATCACTTCTATTAAATATAGTTCTCAAAAGTCAAGTCAGAGCAATGAGGCAAGAGATGAAAATTAAAAGGATATGAGTAGAAAAAAGAAAGTCAGATTCTCTCTGTTTGCTGTTGACAATATCCAATATTTAGAAGAACCTAAGAAATTTCACCAGTAGAATTCTATACCTGATTAGTTTATCAGTTTCGCAGGATAAGAAGTCAACCCTCCTAATTCTTTAGCATGTCTATACTCCAAAAGTGATTCAACTGAAAACCACTTCAGGGAATCCATCCTTTCACAATAATCTAAAAAAACACCTGGGAATTAATCTCACAAAAGTGGTGAACAAATTCAACAAAGAAAACTATAGAACACTGAAACAGAATTCAAAGAACACAACTGAAGAAGCAGAGACTGTTCATGTTCTTGGATAGGCAGAATTAATATTGTCACAAGGGCAAAACTACCAAAGGCAATATCCAGATTCAATGTCATCCTCTTGAAAATACCAATGACATTCCTTACAGTGTTGAACATCCAGTCTTGAAATTCATTTGAAATAATGAAACCCAGAATTGCTTTGGCAATTGAATTCTGAGTAAGAAAAGAAATGTAGGAAATATCATAATACCCAGTCTCAAAGTAGACTACAGAGGAGAGTAGCAAAAACATCCTGGTATCAGCCTCAAAATAGATATGAAGGTCAGTGTAATAGAATATAGGTAACAGAGACAACCCGCATATTTACAGCCACCTGATACTTGATGAATGTACTAACACTATTTGGTAGACAGGAGATATTGGTTAAAACAAAGTTACTGGGAAAACTGGATACCCATAGAAATCACTGGCAAACATGTGACAAATGAGGTACAGTGACACACTGTAGGTGGGACTTCAAATTATTACGATGTCTCTGGACAGCAGTGTGGAGATTCCTGAAAGAAATACAAGTGTACCCACTCCTCTCTTCTTAATCAAAAGAACTAAGATTAGCATACTATCATAATACAGTGACTTTGATGTTTGCAGCAGGTCAATTCACAGTAGGTTATTGATGGAAAGTTGCCCATCCGTAGTTGAACGAATCAAGTACACAAATCTCAGTGGAGAATGGAGCTATAGCACTACTGACTGACTCAATGGCCACAAATCTGTACACAGCAAACAAAAGAAGAACTGGAACTCTGAATAGACTATAATCATTACTGAAGAATGAACACACTGACTCAACCCCACAGTACCTTTGTCCGACTGTTTATCAGGGTACACACTGTTTGGTGACCAGAGACGGACTCCTCTGTTCCAAGGCCTACGGAAGCCTTCAGGATGTGTTGTTGACTTCTTTTCCTTTGATGGGAGGAAACAGCCTGGTAAATGTGATAAAATAGTATCAGCTGGTGAAAACTTGCTACCAAAAGATCATAGGGTCAACAGTAGTAATTCAAATAACAGTTGAAACAGTTTTAATTGACATGGTAATTGTAAATATCTCAGAATACAATTTGTCCTTTGAATTGAAGTATACAATAATAGCGTACATAGAAATTTAAATATTTGTATTTTTTTCCAGTGAGGAGATTTCTATCATTTTCAACAACAAGGATGTTCGTGGAGGACATTAGTTTAAATGAAATGGTCAGGCACAGAAGGACAAATATTGCATAGTCTCCCTCTTTGATGGAAGCTGAAAAGTTGATCTTATAGAAGGTGAGAGCAGAATATTACTTACCAGAGGGTTAGAAACAATGTTCCAATTTAAAATTAGGAAAAATTACTGGTGTCTATTGTGCATTCTTTGACAAGATATGAAAATAACACAATCTATGTTTCAAGAAATTTAGAGGAGAGGGGTTTGAAAGTTCATAGAATTCACACTTTTGAACACATTTTTCACCATTGGGGCAGCAAAGCTCCTAAGTCAGATTGGCATTAAGGATGACATTGTCAAGAGGAGAGTTCTAAAACCCAACTGAATATTGAGTTCACAAACACCTTTACTAAGGTGAAATCATAGAGAAGTAGAGAGAACAGTGACCAAGAGCAGAGTCTGTGGCCATGTGACTTATGTTGAAATCCTACTTCAAAGCTGTACATACCTGTGAGATTTAAATAAACCCCTCAAAACCCTCTGTGCCTCATTGCTTGTGTGGAAATGCAGAAGTGTTCACCTGACCCATGTAATATTACCAGGCTGACAATGATCACATACAGGCAGCCTTAAGAAGATTGGTGCTTCCCATGTGTGCTAAAGTGTCCTATCATACAATGTGTGAATGAGTAAACTTCAGCTTAATCTTTGGCAATATTTGAACAGTGAGCTGTGAAACTGATATCATCCTCCAGGGTGGTAGGTGAAGAAAGTCCATTCTTCATTCTTTTCAGTTGGATATCTGAAATGCTCATGGAGAATATCTGTTATTCCCTGTGACCCCAAATCAGGCTAGAGAGATGAGGGGAGCGGACTCCTTAACCCACAATGTGGAGTTTTGGTATTTGAAATTTGGAGATTTTTATGGGACTTATCTAGAAGCACAGCACTGCTGAGTGGTGGATATGGGACAGGAAGGTGGGTGTTTATCTGGGATCTGAAATCCCTGAACACTTGAGGCCTGTAGTTGATACCTTAGAACCAGGAACCCTTAACTCTTCTCACTCTTTCACAAATCCTCCTCCCTGAAGGCCTCTTTGGGAAGACTGATGTCCCAGACGGGTTGACTGAACAAAGTCTCTTACCCCTTCCTTGAAATTATTAAAGAGAAATATGATAATTTCATCCAAACAAAGTGTCTCTGAAAGACGAGGGTATAGTCCAAACCTGAGGCCACCCTCCCTAGGGTCTTCTGCTTGCCAACTGCTTCAGAAGAAGCATTTCCGGTGAGCAGCTGATCCCCCAACTATCAGAGCTGTGTGTGTCTGAGAAACTGTTTCAGAAGTCAGGCCATTCTAAACCAACTGCCACTTAATTTCTCAGCCAAGAGTTATGTTTCCTTCTGCTGTACACCACTGTATGAGCTGTTTGTGTGAGTTAATGGGGGAAAACACATATCATTGGCTGGTACTTTGGTGGATCCATGTAGGAAGTTGAACGCCCCCATTTTTGTGAACTAATATTTTTTCATTATTCTTATTATTTTGTATTTTTACAGACTTCAGTTTGATTCATTGTACACAAATGGGGTACATATTTTCATTTCTAAGGTTGTACACAATGTACATTCATACCATTCATGTAATCATTCAGGTACACAGGGTAATGATATCTGTCCCATTCCACCATTTGTCATGCCCCACCCCCTCCTCCCTCTCATTTCCCTCAAAGTAATCTAAAGTTCCTCCATTGTTCGCTCACCCCCAATACCCAACACCATTATATATCTTCATCCACTTATCAGGGAGAACATTCAGTCTTTGGGTTTTGGGGATTGGCTTATTTCCTTTAGCATGATATTCTCCCTTTGCATCCATTTATTTGCTGGTGGAGTTGTAAATTTGTACGGCTACTCTAGAAATCAGCGTGGAGGATCCTCAGAAAACTTGGAATGAACCTACATTTTGATTCACTTTTCCACTCCTCGGATTATACCCAAAGGACTTAAAGACAGCATACTACAGTAACACCGCCCAATCAATGTTTACAGTAACTCAGATCACAATAGCTAGATGGTGGAACCAACCTGGATGCCCTTCCACAGATGAATGGATAAAGAAAGTGTGGTATATATACACTATGGAATATTATTCTGTCATTGGTAATATTTTTTTTATTTTTTTCCTGTTCAGGGGATTGAACTCAGGGCCTTGTGCTTGCAGGGCAGGCACTCTACCAACTGAGCTATATCCCCAGCCCTGTCATAGGTATTTTAATTGGAATTACATTGAATCTCTATAGTGCCTTTGGTATAATAGTCATTTTGACAATCTTAATTCTGCCTATCCAAGAACATAGAAGATCTTTCCATCTTTTAAGGTTTTCTTCAATTTCTTCTTTTTTGTGAATTAATATTTTCTGCACTATCATCTGAGCAGATAGACAAAGTCTTGCTGAAAACCTGCTGCAGATGCTCCAGCTCTGATCAGGCCTTTCTCCCACTGACCTTCCTCATCCCTGCTTACATCCTGGAGGGCCAGGGGCCAAAGACTTATCTGCCTAGAAAGGACTACCCATAACTATAGCCTGTGAAACTGAGGGTCCTTATTGTACCCTCCCTTAAGTCCCTCATTTCCTTCATTATCCCATGTCCTCTCCACTTACTTCATGGCATTGTCCTTTGTTGTCTCCTTCCCAATAGTTCCCAAACCCGGGAGATCTTGTAGTCCTCACCACTTGGGAACAGGACTCTAAATATCAGCTCTTTTACCTTTCTGCAATAGCCTTGATTTAGACTTCTCTAACATCAATTTCAGAGGTTCACATAGCCACTCAGAAGCGTTTGACCTGTAATGACCTATCATGAGATATCTATTGACTTTCTTATCATCTGTATTCTGTCTTTTTTCATTTCATGAAATCAGGGTGGCTGTCCTCTCCCTGCTTATCGATCCAATCAAAGATTGCCCATGATATGGGCATTAGGAAATATCCATTTTTCTAAATTGAGGAAAATATTTAAGGCAACTCTGTGGATAGAAGAATCAAATACAAAAGTTGAGTGATAAAACAAAATTATGAAATACTTATAACTCAGCAGAGTAGTTTGAGTGTGGAAGATTACAAATGAAGAGGAAAATATATTCAGTACAATTAACTCATCCCTTTGAATAAACAGCCTTCAAAATATCAATGTGAACATACCTCCACCACAGCAATTCACATTTCCCATGAGGGACTGCCACTGAAAAAAAAAAACACACCACTGCTTCACAGTTTGATCCTCAGCTCACTGAATGACAGTTGGAATGGAACGTAAGGTGTGTATCCTGTTACCATTGTGACACTCATTATAGAATTTTCAAGCCAGCACATGCCACATTAAGGGGTGCTGCTGTGGTCTAACTGTGTGTTTTACTCGCCCAAGATTGTTGTTTAATAGTGTATTTTCCCTTCAATAACTGAATCCTAGACCTCTACATTAATGATCACTGTTATGACTCAAAATATCAAAAAAGTTCTAGCCCTCCTTCAATATTTTCATTAGTCCTAAAAGCCTTGTGTGAAAGGTAGACAAAGTTTCCATTTGAGAATCAGAAGAGATTCCATACTTCGTTTGAAATACCAACCCTACCCATTTCCCACTATTTATGAATCTCCAGACATTTCTAGAAAGAAAAAATTTATGGTTGCTTTATTTTATTTTTCTATAGAACATAATATTTCATAAAAAAAATGCTAAAAAAATACAAACATTTCCATGAGAAGCAGAAAACAGAGTACAAGAAATTAAGAGCATTTATGTCAGTGTATTTATGTAGAAACCTTTCATATCTTAATATAATAATTATAAGTACATTTTGCCTTTCTGATAGATAGCATGGTCCATTTGGTTCTCTTTGTTGACATACTTGCAAATCCAAGGTACAAAATCTAGAGTACTCTATTTGAAATATATGGAAAAGAATATAACTGGGAGAAGGAAAGGCAACATTGAAAGACATAAAATCTGCTTTCACTTGTAGGAAGCCTCCAAAAGGAAAATATTCATCGGATATTTTCTCATTTTGCTTTTATGCGAATATCAATATTTTGGTTGGGAAAGAAGTACACTTATTAAATACACAAATTTTGTACTTATATAATATTGTGAATACATTTTTCTTACTGAATATCTGGTTCACAAAGTACAAACAAAAATTTAAATTTAACCTTTAAAAATACTTGTTTGGCAAAGAATTAAGTAACTTTCTTCACTGTGAATTAGATATAATATCATCACTGTGCACACTTTCCATTTTCTGTTCTACTCACCTGGCCATTAATTGTGATTCCTTCTCTAGTAAAAGGCACTGCATAAATTTACCACAAGTGCTACAGAAATTAATAGTATTTCTGTCAATGCATTTATGTAGAAACCTTTCCTATCTTAATATCTCTATGTCCACATATATAGGAAATACAAGTTATCAGATGATGTCTTCATAATTTTAGAAAGGTTTCAATTTGCTTCATTTGTTTAGAAGTGACACAACACTTTCAAACAGAAGAAGGTGCCTAGCTTGGCACCTGATACAGTGTAGACCATCAATACATGTTCATTAATAAGTCCACCAAACATACCACACAGAAGAGCGTTTTCATTTGCAATGTGTTTGTTAATGTGTAGGAAATAATTTCAACTTGATACAATGAAGACAACTGGCCAAAGTTCTCTCATTCTTATGGGAAACATATAAAGGTCAATGTTTGTTACAAAAAATAACTTTACATCTGTACTTAATATTTATATCCCATTCCTAAACAACTATCAATGTCACAAGAAAATAAGGACTGAAGTAGTAGTACTGAGTGCTGTAGAAATTGTAAGGTGTACATCAAAATGAAACGATGTGGACAGTCAGGTTAAAATGAGAAAAATATTTCCCTACTAAGACTCATAAATGATGTCAGTTTCACCCACCACTAAGAAACTTGAGTATGAGTGGGTTATTTATGCTCCTATATTTCTATGAAATAAACATGGGAAAATTCTGTTAGGTATTTCAGACTAGGCTATCAGTTTTCTCAAAATATGAGAATTTTGACTATTTTATGTTTGGTTTGTGAGCATTTGTATTAACAAAACTGCCACAGAAAAATAACATTGGAAAATCAAACTTTCATCCTGAGATAAATGACCACATTTCTGTTTTAGGTGAACAAGGAGAATATGATCCAAGCATTTTTTACATGTAAAATTGTATCATTCTTCATTGTCAATGAAGATGCACTTCATTAGGTATACAAACTTTTGTTTTAAATTTGTGAATATAACTACACCTGGTGGAAGTTACCTGTAATCAAAGACAAGTGTCCCAAGTTTGAGGTCTACCTCAGCAATTTCAAGAGACCCTAAGTATCTTAATGAGATAGTGTCTCAAAATGAAAAAACAAAAAGGACTGGGGATGTAGTTCAGTGGTAAAGAATGGCTTCAATCAAGCCCAGTACCCCGACCAAAGTTATTTTCTAAAACTATTGTATGGTATTTTAAAAATATATATAATGGGTAAATTTGAAAGTAAAATATATTTGTGGTATTTTTCATGGAAAACTTTGTCTGATTTTGAAATAAATACACTTGGTATCAGGTAGTTGGACCTGTCTTCCAAAGTGTCATATTGTATTATCAGTTCATTTAAATAACTGATAATGCATGTTAAAATACCTCTATTAAATTATACTTTTAACAAAAAAAATTTAGTAATTACCCAATTTCTTGACAATGAAAACATAGTTTGAATGGAATTAGCTTACATTAAAAGAGTCTTTTTCAAAAATGAAATTCCACATGACATAGAATTAAAATTTGTTTTATCTACTAAGAATTTATCTTCAGAAAATAGAATATTTAATGTCTTTTCCAATAGTACAGTTCATTTGCATAAGTACTACTGGGTTTTCTATAGCTCCATCTCTAAACAATTTTTTTTAAATGAAGATACTGGTTTTATGGGCTCTTCTGATCTAGAAGTAATTAAACACCTATTCACTATGCATATTAAAATATACAGTGTATAAGAAACCTTGGAAACCAACTTTGAGGCCCAGAATCCCTGACACACCAGGGTATAGGAAAGAAAATCAACAAAAAGAGTTCCTTTATAGCATCTCAGATCATATAGGGTAATGTTGTTTGATTCATTCTATTATTTTTCCTTCCCCCCCGACCCCTCCATCCCTCTTTTCCCTCTATACAGTTCTTCCTTCCTCCGTTCTTGTCCCCCTCCTTAACCCTAACCCTAAACCTAACTTTTCATATGGCAGAATATACGTGTATTTATCCAGCTTTGATGCAAAGTGATGGGGCATTTTTCCACATGTGTAACAGTTTTGGTCAAATTCAGGTAGATGATCCACATCTCAGAAAACCACACAAACCCTAGGTGTTGTCCTTCATGGCCTCCTTGAAGCCCACTTGAAGACCATCACAGGATTAAAAGGTTGTGTGCCACTCTGTTCAATGACATAAAAGGCAAATTCCTGCTGCTGTTTCTGAAGCATTGGAATAAAAATTAGGAAGATGTTCATGGTGTTGTGGAAAGGAATGAGAATTACTACTTTCCATCTGGGTTTAGGGTCTTCTGGCTTCCAGTGACCTCCTGGCTCAATATCCAAATACTTAGTGAAAAGCTGATGAACTTCATCAAAACTGATTCCCTTATAAGGACACTGAGAAATCCCCCCATGTAAGGCAGCTTTTCCTTGCAGGGAAGGAATGGTGAATACTGAAGTTTTCTGGGAGATACCATGTTGTTCGAACAAGATTGTCAGTTGAATTATTGCCTTTAGAATAATCTGTGCCATTGAGGGTGGTGTTTTATTTCTGCACAGCCTGATCATGTCCTACAGTTTTCACATTTTCTGTCAACATTATCCCTGGAGCTTGTGTCATAGTGATTTATGTGTTTCCAGTACCCAGAGTCAGACTGATGATGTAGAGACAAGGCCAGAAGAAGGAGAAGATGAAGGCCAGGCTGGAGCATTTGGAGGCCTGCATTTCCACCTGAATACAGCCTTCTTCCTCTTCCCAGCCAGCAGCGTGGCTGTGCTCCCAGGCCAGAATCAGGGCCACTGTCCAGGCCCTAAACATCCATGAATGTGCTAAGAACCCTAGGAAGCAGAGGTGCCCCACTGAGAAGCTCTGGGAACTGGGCCCTAGAGGGAAGCAGAAAAGGGGAGAATGAGCATGCAATGAATGGGAGGCCTGAGAGCCAGGGAGAAGAGGTCCTGGAGGACTAGGGGAAGGACAGAGGGAAGAGAGGTAAGGCCAGACCGGGTTCCAGGGAGGAGAGGACCTAAAGAGACCACAGAAGGACCAAGACTTCCATTCTCTCTGCCAGGCACTGGCAGGGGAGTGTTTCAGTGTGGGAGAGGTGCAGGCGGTCAGCCCAGGAACTGAGCGGTGAGGGGGAGCTCAATGTAGCATGCCATCCTTTCCAGGGTCTTCTCACTGCAACTGCCTCACAGTGCACCTTCCTGATGAGCAGCTGACCACCCAAATGTCAGAGCTGTGTGTGCCTGGCAAAGTGTTTCAGAACTCAGGCCATTCTAAACCAACTGCCACTTGATGGCTGTGCCAAGAGTTGTTTCCTTCTGCTGTCCAGCCCTGGATGAGCTGTTAGTGTGAATTATGGTGGAAAACAGATACCCTGGATGGTGCTCTGGTGGATCTGTATAGAAGTTGACCCACCCCCATTTCTGTGAAGTAATACTTTCTGAGCACCCCCTCACCATCTGCAGACTTATATTCTGAGCCTTCATCTGAGCAGCTGGAAAAGTTCTCGCTGAAAAAGGTGTTGTTGCAGAGCTACCAGCTCTGATCAGGCATAATCCTGCTCCTGTACTTCTTCCTCTCTACTAGATCCTTCAGGGCCAGGTGCCAGAGACTTACCTGCCTTAGATTCACCCACCTATAACTACATCCTTTGAACCTCCATCAATGAATCCTCCCTAATGTCCACCGGACCCTCATTTCCTCCATTATCATGTGTCCACTCCACTTACCCATAGCGCTGTCCTCTTTGCTTTCTTCCCAGTAACCCCCAAACACCAGGGATCTTGTAGTCATCAACCACTTGGAAACTTGCCCTTAAATCTCACCCTTTTGCCCTTCTACAAATGTCTAGATTTAGACTTCTCTAACATTACTTTTTCATGTTCACATACATTCAGAAGAATTTAGCTTCTAGTTGCCCGTCATGGGATATATATTGCCTTACTTAGCATCCATATTCTTTCTCTCTCACTTTGTTTTTTGATCTCATGAAAACAAGGTGAGTTTCCTCCCACCTTTTATCTATTCACTCAAAGAGTACACATGATATTGGCATTAGGAAATATCCATTTTTCTAAGTTTAAGAGAATTTTTAATGTAACCAGCTAGATAGAACAATCGTGAAAATAAATTGAGTGATAAAACAAAATCACACAGTATTTAAAATCCAGCAAAGAAGATTGAGTGTGGGACATGAAAAAATCAAGAAGAAAATATATTCAGTGAAAGTTTACTGATTGCTTTGAAGAATCAGCCTTCAAAATGTCAATGTGAACATACCTTCACCACAGCAGTTCAGATTTCCCATGACTACCTTAGGTGAAACCTGAAAATCACACAACTGATTTCCAATTTGAACCTCCGCTCACCAAGTGACAGTTGGAATGCAAGGTAAGATGTGCGTCCACATTACCATGGTGACCAGCCGTTTTGGAATCTTCAGAGCGGCCACATGTCACACTATGGGGTTGCTTCTTTTCTCTAAATAAGTGTATTTTACAAGTGTGTTGTTGAAGAGTGAATGTCTTACTTCAGAAACTGAATCCCAGACCCGCACATTAATATTTTCTGTTTATGAACATAGTTAAACCAGCCAATATGACCTACCACAAATAATTGTATTGATCATAGAAGTTTGGTGTGAAAGGAAGACATAACTGCCATTTTGAGACACAAAAGAGATTCCATTTCTGGTTTAAATGCTGACCCTACCCATTTCCCACTATTTGTGAATCTCCAGACCTTAGTTGATAGAGAAAATTTCAATTTTTTAGTATAAGAATAAAAGTATATACATAGAAGTATACAATTTATGAGAGAAAATTTCAGGGAGAGGGGATTTTAAGATTCTATCCCACTAATTTGAAGTTTGAAAACAAAACAATATCATCTGGTTAGTTCCCTCTACCGTGATGTGTTATCAAAAGAGCATACCTGTCCTCTGAATCCCTCTGGCTTCATATCGCCATGTGATCTTCATTCCTTGCATCGGCAGCCCCAAAGATGTCACCCATAATGTTGTGATTCATCCAGGAGGGACTCTGTCACAGGGAAGCAGATATCACTGCCTCAGGGAACTGGAAATTGCCACTGAAATTTTTTTTATTGCCTCAGTGGTTTAGGTAATATAATCAATGTACCAGAAACCATATCTGCCTGAGGAAAATACTTCAGTCTGTCTGATCTCTGAGTTTCCTCAGTGGTAAGCTGTGTAGAGCTAAAGCTTAGAGAGTGATTGGTCAGGTTTCCCTCTATCCAGGAGGATACTGTCATGGAACAATCTAGAACACAAAGATCCTAACCTGACCAGATGAAAGTACCTGCCATTATATAGAGATTCCTAAATGTGGTTGTTAATTCAGAGACAAGGTCTGAAGTGCCCACTTCACCATCTGACATTGCACCTGAGCATAGGAGCTGTAGCCAAGAGGACAAATCTTTCTGGAAGAGAGAGGTAGTGGGGAGTGTCTAAATGTGCCCACGAGAAAGGAATCAGCACTGGCACCACTACTGGATAGTGAGGATGTGCCTAAAGAATAGGTACAAGGCCCAGACAGCCATCAGGGTGAAGGACACAGGCCCTGGGCTCACTGCTCTGTCACTTTGAGCTCCCTTCTGGAGAATCTGGAATGTTTTATTGTCCCCCAGTGAACCACAGTCCTTCAGGAACTTCCCAGGCTGACTCCTTGGAGCAGAGTCTTCCAGCACATTTCCTAGATAAGGCTCCTCATTAATCCTCCTCAACAAGCCAAGTTTGTACCCTTGCCCTCAGCCCTATGTCACTGAAAATGTGTGAGTCTGACCCTCAGAACTTGGCCAATATAGACCATTCATAGAATGGATTGCATTGATTTCCATTCCAAAGACTCTTCCATGGACACCTGTTGATCCTCAGACTGGCCTCCCTCTTGGGATCCCATGGGCCAGACTCTGCCTCCCTTCGGTGTGATCCTTGCTGCAGATTTTGCCACCTTCTGCTGCTGGAGGAGTTTTAGAGATTAAGCAGTCCCTCTCACAGGTGAACTTCAAGTACTATCACCTGTAATCTTGTGGATAAGGAGTCCACCCTCACTCTAGAACAGCTGCCCCCACCCATCCTTGATGGAAACAATAGAGAGGTGGCATGTGAGGTACACAAGCAGGTGAGGCAGGTGGAGTTCCTGGCACCCATCCAGGGTAATATTCCCACCCTGGTGCTCTATTTCCTTTAGGAAATGAAGAGAAAGATTTGTCTTCAATTCTTCTTCAAATCAAGAGCAGAAAAGCCTGAAATGTGTAATACATGTGGATCGAGAATCCTGCATGTTTACTGCCAGGTCTATTAGGACCCTCCTTTGCAATGAGAATATTTGGTGGGCAAGGGGAGCACAGGGTGTTTCTTTACTACAGCTCTGTATGTCTCTTAAATCATGGTCATCATCATCATCATGATCTCTATAACTAACCTTTTTATTTCATTCTACACCTCAGTTCATGGTTATGGTTTGGATGTGAGCTGTTCCCCAAAAGCTTACATGTGAGTCACTGCAGGAATGCTCAGAGGAGAAATTGGGTTGTAAGAGTCTAAACCTAATGACTCGATTTTCCCTGAAGGTATTCTTTGAAGTGTTAAGGTGTGCTGGTGGAGATTGGAATTGGGCACTGGCTTTGAGGTTTATATTTTGTATCTGGAGAGTGGAGACTCTTTCTTTCTCTCTGCTTCCTGATGATGCAATCTGCTTCACTCTGCCATGCTCTTCTGCCATGATGTTCTTCCTCATTTTGAGCTCCAAGGAATGGAGATGGCTGTCTATGAACTCAGATGTCTGAAAACATGAACCCTCAAATAAACGTTTCCTCCTCTTTAATTGAACTGGTCAGAGCATTTATTCACACAGTGAATAAGGTGACTAAAATGGTGGTCATGCATTTCTGCTTCAGCCTTGGGTGCCTTTTTGATAAGCCCAGACTCCCTCCTCATTCAGACCTAGTGATGCCTGCTCCCACCAAGTAAAAACCACACTCTTCGATGAGCTCCTTACTTTGGATTCCCACAAGGAGATCAGGACCTTGTACTCCTTCCTGAGATTCCACTAAACTCATCTAGGATAACTCGGTCATTGCTTTGTGCCATTGATATCTGAAAAAACAAGTTACTTAAGGTAAGCACAGGTGTCCCTATTTTGCATCAGGTAACCCTGAAGACCAGAAAGCCTCAACTGCTACCTCATACACCAGCACTGTCATGGTCAAAACAGAAAAGCTGAGCTGAGTTCTGGTCCTGAGCTTTTTGTGTCAGAGAATGACCAGAATGGGTAGGAGATGGGTTAACTTGAGGCTCAGGCTTGGTCACAGGGCTTGCTTGTGTACCACATTGTTCACTGCTGTCCCACCAACCATGACCTGTTTATCACCAGGAGCCTATGATGGCCTTCAGGTGGTAGTTTCTGGGGGCTGTGCCATGTTAGAGCTGGAGAACTTGTGAGGGTGTCGAGTCTGCTGTGCTTCTCAGGGCTGGCCTGGATTTTACTGATTCTATCTTTAATATTATCTCATCCCCTTTCCTGAGCAGATGGGTAACACATTTCTCAAGATCACTTCTATCTGGGACATCTGAATTTTAGGATATCCTAGGGCTGAAGTTTGGGGATATTGTAGAGTTCATTCTTAGGAATGTGGCCCCTGCAACATACCCAGGGTCAAGCTCAGGGTCAAGGTTGGTTCTGGAGTTATTGGCAATGGGTTTTAACCTGGGTACAGAGCCTCACTGAAGACTGTGAACAAAGAAGAAGGAGAGCCATTGTGGAGACACCCCATAGCTCAGAGCTGGACAGGGCTCCTTGTCTTCTGTCATTCACATGGGAAGGATGAGGCTCTGTGGTCAGTAGTCCCTACTGAGGTAGGTGGTGCTCAGGTAGCCATCCACTACCTCTCTCTCTCACACGTAAGCTATTCTGACTGGAGATGCCAGAGCTCCAAATGCAGTTCCCACTACTCTCTGATTTGGTGGGTGACCTGGAACATGGAGAACTCTTTTCCAGGTGAGCTGAGGTACATCCTGATTTGGCAATATTTTTGCAAGCTCTCACTCCAACAGAGTTGTTTTTTTCCTCCTATGAATAGTTTTTTGTATTGCTCTTCTTCACCTTCTTGGCTACCAGTTCATTCCTTGTATGAATTGGAGCATGTATCACTTTGATACCTTGAGGCATAAAGAATTTTTTCCATAACATTTTGAGGCCATCTGCAGCTAGGGAAGATGTGGTTTGCCCAGGCCACAGGAAAGAGATGAGCTTCTGCAGCTGAAGATTGTGGTCTGCCTATTGGCGTCCACAACTTCATCTGTGTTCCCAGAGGCAGTTCCACCCCCAGAGACTAGTTTCCTGAAGTAGTAGAGCTAAAAATACTGTCAGTGATGCCAGTGTTTATCAACACCAGTGTTCATAGCTCTGTTCCTCTTCCCAGGCTGGTTCAGGCTCATATAGTCCAAGAACTCCTGTGCCTTGTTAGGACTGCTAGATGCAGAAGGCACCAATAGACCATGAACCTGTGATGAGGTAGGGTGCACAGTGGTGAGCTCTCCTGTCACTGTGGCCCGCATGAGTCACCCTCCGGAGAATGTCCCCCAGAGGTCCAAATTACAATGTCCAGAGCAGTTGAAAATCCCAATTCCCCTGATCATGTCTTGAACTGATTTCCACCACACGCTTTGACCTTGATGTTCTCCCAAGGAATGGAGTCAGCTGTCTACGGACTGACATCCCTGAACCTGTTTGCATCCAGATGAAGTTTTCCTCCTCTAATCTTTTTTTTCATGTGGTTTGATTGTAGAAGTAAAAAAGCACACTAAATCACTCATAGGTGTTTTTCTCAGGGAAACTATTCTCTTCTGCATGACAGAAACCGACTCATTGTGTGCTGTACATTTCCTCTTGAATATGAGCATCATAGGTGGAGCTGTTACAGTCATGCTAAGGTCTTAAGATCATCTGAATCCATGATTTTTGAGGAGTGAGGTCACTCGTGAAGGTTAATAACTGCTAAGGGGGAGATCCATGAACCAACCCAGCACCTAGTCAACACAGGTTGTCCATATTTTGGAAGTGCTCCAGTGGTTTCCCTTTATTCCCTTTATTCAGTTGAATGCATTTCCTCTTCTATACCTGGATTTTCCTGTGTAGCTCCAGATCTACATGCCTGATCCTAACTTGTTTAAGGATACTGCCTTCGTGAGGTAACCCATATTTTAAGTCACCCAGACATCTCTTCAGGGCATCTCTAAGAGTTGGGCATACACTTGTGGTTGTATAGGCATGTGCCATAAGTAACTGATTTTCTCTCTACGGTAAGGTGAAACCCCTTCAAGAGTCAATGGTTGATGGGGCTTCAGCTGTCCAGATGTCAGGACTGTGTTCCTGAGAGTTTATTCCAGAGGAAGACCACGGTTTTGGTTTCAGCACTATATCTATTTTCACTTGTTCGGGTAGGTCTTTGCAGCAAAACTCCCCAGAGCTCTACCACATCATAATACTTGGATTATATGCTTCCTATTTACTTGAAATGGCAAGTTTGTAGGAAAATTTGGTGAGACACAGGTACTCAGATAATAAGAAATAAACCATAAGAAAACCCCAGTCCTCATATTAGCAAAAATGTTTAGGATCTAGTTGTTTTCAGCATTCTGATCCATGTTTCAAAAATTAAAAGGCATAATATTATATCCTGTCTTCCCACCAAAGAAACAGAAAAAAGGAAGTCTTGATGGTGAATCATGTTTCTGGAAACAGCAAATTTGTAGTGGGGATATTGCTTCAGTGTGAATATTAGAGTGAGAAGTGTTGTCCAGTGTTTGAGTCCTAGAGCAGGAAGATGAGCAGGCAGAGGTGTCCCTGAGGTTGCTGTTTGTCCTTGGGTCCAGAGGACTCTGCAACATAACAAAAAGTTATGACAAGGAAAGGACTGTGTGTTTATGTCTCGACATAAAAAATCACATTAGACATTTTTGAGTTTTATAAGAAGATCATATCAATTATTAATTAAAAATGCCACAGTTTTCAAAAGATTTATTGATTTCCTTTCTCACCACTGAGAGTAATGTACATTCCTTATTTTTAAAGTCTTTAAAAGAGGGGTGGGTGGGGTGGGGGGGAAGTCAAAAAATAACAGAATGAATCAAACACAATTACCCTATGTAAATTTATGGTTACAAAAATTGTATGCCTTTTCGCCATGTACAAACAGAGGAACAACAGGTATCCCATTTGTTTACAATATTAAAAAAAAGTTTTTATTTTGAGACCAGGTCTTACTATGTTGCTTAGGGCCTCACTGTTGCTGAGGCATTCTTTGAACTTTCGTCCTTCCTGCCTGGGAGCTGCTGGGATTACAGGAGTGCATGAATGTGCCTGGCCATGTGTGCTCTTTCTTCTCACTTGAGGTAGGACCATATTGTTCTCAGATAATTAGAGCTGGTCTGAGTAGTTCAGCTTAACTCATCATGTGCACACAATCCCACGGTGCTCATCATACATTGTCATTGTCCAGTACAAGTTCTCAAGCACAGAAAGCCAAAGAATGGAATTGTCCCTTGCTGTTTTCTCTGTTGAAAGTGAGGAAAGAGATTGTCTCATCCATAGACCAGGATTTATGGAGATGTTTTCCATCCCAAGAACCATGACCTTTGCTCTGCAGGGCTCTGAAATAATCTGACAGGATTTCATATTTAAAATGCAAGCAATTCTGCTAAGAAACCACATTTCCAATGGATATCTATCCTCTTCTGTAGTTTGGACTACACTGAGAAAGTGAGTGAGCAAGTTAAGACCAAGGTCTCAGTCATTACTCAGAGGTCATGTGAGAGTGAGAGTCAGGCCTGAGTAGGTAGTTTCTTGTCCCACATCCACATCTGTCCATGATTCTCTGTGTCAATGACAATGTTTCCACTGCCATCAAAGGTGGCACAGTAATATTCCTTCTCATCCAAAGCCTGCAGCCCACTGATGGTCAGGGTAGCTGTGTTTCCTGAGTTAGAGCCAGAGACTCTGTTAGGGATTCCTGAGGGTTAATTGGTACACCTGTAGATGATCAGGACAGATGCCTGGATGGCTTCAGCTGGCACCAGGATACATATTTATTCCCCAATTTTTCTCCAGAGCATGTGATCAAGACTGTCTGACTTGAGATCACTGATATGGAGGGTGACTGATTCAGCCTTTAGAAGGCCACAAACTCTTCAAGGAGAGAGGTAGAGTTGAGAAAGCCAATGAGGGTACATACCTGGATTTCCACTTCAGGCCGGTGTGGATGAGCCTCAGGGATACTCTCAGGTCCTCATGGCATTCCTTCCAGCTCCATTGTCAATGAACCTCAACATGTAAGCAAAACGCCCCTCTCTTTTGGTAGCTGCCACCAATTGGGCTCATATAAACCATTGAGCCCACTGTGGGGCTTTCACACCCACTTCCACTACTCTAACAGCAGGCTCTTGAGGTTCCTGACACACAGGCAGGCCTTGCTAGGCTCAGAGTCAGGGCAGGTCTAGTCCCAGTGCCTTGGGCTACATGATTTGATGGGAACCCTGAGTCAGCACCTGTGTAGTAAGTGAGGTATCCAAGGAGCAGGGTGATCCAGGTCATGGTGGAGGTGTACCTCAGGTGGCTTCCTGAGGGCCAGGATGGGGTGGTTTCCTAAAAGGCATGTATTATCCCCTCACTGGAGAGAGATGCCAGTTCTACAAATCAGTCTGAGTTGAGACTCATGAGCAACTGCTCATGGAATTTTTGTTTTCCAGAGCAGCGCTCAGCCCCCCAGGGACACAGAAGTGGGAGGATTAATCGTGTTTGTCCTCTTGATTCAATTTGAGTGAATCATATATGTCTCTAGAGACATGTTGATGTCCTTGAGATTTTCTACTTTGTTGGATTACAGAGTTTCAGAATAGCTTCTAATTGTGTTTTGTATTTGGATAGTGTCTTTTGTGATATTTCCTTTTTCATCCTAAATGTTAGGAATTTGAGTTTTCTCTCTCCTTCTCTTTGTTAGTGTGGCTAAGGGTTTATCAATTTTGTTTATTTTTATTTTTTCAAAGAACCAATTTTTAATTTTGTCAATTTTGTCAATTGCTTCTTTTGTTTCAATTTCATTGATTTCAGCTCTGATTTTAACGATTTCCTGTGTTCTACTTTTGGTGTTGATCTCTTTTTCTTTTTCTAGGGCTTTGATCTGTAATGTTAGGTCATTTATATGTTGACTTTTTCTTCTTTTATTGAATATGCTCCACGAAATGAATTTTCCTCTGAGTACTGCTTTCAGGGTTCCAGAGATTTTGTTCTATCTGTGTTCTCATTTACCTCTAAGAATTTTTTTTTTATTCACCCCTGATGTCTTTTGTTATCCATGCATCATTCAGTATAGTATTATTAAATCTCCAGGTGTTGGAGTAGATTCTGTTTTTTATTTTGTCATTGATTCCTAATTTCATTCCACTATTATCTGATAGAATACATGGTAGTGTCTCTATATTTTGGTATATCCTAAGAGTAGCTTTTTGGCATAACCTATGGTCTATTTTACAGAAGGATCCATGGGCTGCTGAGAAGACAGTGTATTTTCTCATTGATGGATGGAATATTCTATATATGTCTGTTAAGTCTATATTCTTTATATGTCTGTTATCGATTGTGTTCTTGAGATCTACGGTTCTTGGTTCAATTTTTGTTGGAAGATCTGTGCAGTGGTGAGAGAGGTGTGTTAATGTCACCTCATATTATTGTGTTTTGGTCTATTTGGTTCCTGGAATTGAGAAGGATTTGTTTGACATACTTGGATGAGTCATTTTTTAGGGTATAAATATTTATGATTGTTAAGTCTTTCTGATTTATGGTTCCCTTAAGTAGTATGAAATGTCCTTCTTTATCCCTTCTAACTAAATTTAGCTTGAAGTCTGCTTTATCTGATATGAGTACTATACAGTACTGTTCAAACCTGCTATTCTTCAGTAGCCTGATGCCGGAGAGGAATTTGAAAATGCAGTGACCCAAGAAGGGTGCTGCCCCTCTAGGGATGGTGGGTTCCTGTTTTTTTGTTGAGTCCATGTGCATGCTATGTTTTTTCCCATTCTTTCACGTTTATTCTGTGGTTATCTTTTTCTATGAGATGAATTTCTTGAAGGCAGCATATTGTTTGGTCTTTCTTGTTAATCCAATTTGCCATACTATGTTTTTTGATTGATGAGTTTAGGCAATTAACATTCAGGGTTATTATTGAGATCTGATTTGTATTACTGGTCATTTTGGCTTAATTTTGGTTTTTAACTTGACTTGGTATCTCCTTTGATTGGCTTTCCCTTCAGGGTAGCTCTTCCCTTTGCTTACTTATATTGTTGTTTTTCATTTCCTCCTCATGGAATATTTTGCTGAGAATGTTCTCTAGTGCAGCTCTCTATTTGTAAATTCTTTGAGCTTTTGTTTATCATGGAAGGATTTTATTTCATCATCATCTGAAGGTAAGTTTTGCTGGATATAAGATTCTTGGTTACCATCCATTTCCTTTGAGAGCCTGAAAAATGCTGTTTCATGCCCTTCTAGATTTTAGGGTTGGCCTGAGAAATCTGCTGATATCTGTATTGATAACCCCCTGAATGTAATCTGATATTTTTTTCTCCCAGCCTGTAAAATTCTATCTTTATTCTGTAAGTTAGTTATTTCCATTTTAATGTGGCATAGGTGTCGATCTGTTGTAATTATGTATATTTGGTGTCATGTAAGCCTCTTGTATTGGATTTTCCATTTCATTATTCAGATTTGAAAATTTTTCTGATATTATTTCATTGAATAGATTGTTCATTCCTTTAGTTTGATTCTCTGTGCCTTCCTCAATCCCAATAATTCTTAAATTTGGTCTTTTCATGATATCTCACAATTCTTGGAGTTTTTGTTCATGATTTCTTACCATCTTCTTTGGTCAACTTTGCTCTCAAGATTAATTATTCTGTCTTCGGTGTCTGAGGATCTGTCTTCCAAGAGATCTAGTCTGTTGGTGATGCTTTCTATTGAGTTTTTAATTTGGTTTATTGCTTCCTTCATTTTAAGGATTTCTGTTTTTTTTTTTTCTCAGAATACCTTTCTCTTTATTGAAATGATCCTTTGCTTCCTGCATTTGCTCTTTTAACTGTTAATTGGTTCAATCATCCAATGCCTGCATTTGCTGTCTTATCTTGTTTGCTTCTCTGAACATTCTAATTATGTACATTCTGAACTCTCTTTCTGACATTTTTTCTGCTATGCTGTCATTGGATTTTATTGATGCAGCATCTAGGTTTGTTTGGGACACTTTCTTCCCTTGTTTTCTCATATTGTTCAGGTATCTTCCCCTGTAGGAGTGCAAATCTGAGGTATTGAACTTTCCCCCGTATAGACTTATAGTGTCCCTGAAGGTTTCCAATACACAAACCTTGACAAGTGAGATCAATATTAGCAACACACCATACAAATATTATGCATTGTTATCTCAAACAGTCCTTTTAAACATATTAACCATATTGTGTTAATAAACAGAGATTATGGGTTCAATTATTATTTACAGCTTAGCCAATAGGTTTTCAATAAGGACCACAATTTCTAATGGTGGACAAAGTGGATGGAGTGGATCATAGGATATACAATTAATGAGATAAGAAGTGGGTCTATAGAGGTACTATGTCATAGGAGTAGTTCAAAGCGAAACTGAAGGAATTTGGTAGTTAGCATGTGGAAAGGGAGAAAGAGTCTCCAAGGAGACAGATAGACAAGAGAAAAATAGAGTGGATGAGAAATATATTAATAAAAGTAGGAATAATAATACTAATAATAGGGATAATTCTAATATTATTACTAAAAAAAATTCTACAGTAAAACTATACAGTACTGTTCAAACCTGCTAGTCTTCAGTAGCCTGATGCCTGAGAGGAATTTGATAATGCAGTGACCCAAGAAGGGTGCTGCCCCTCTAGGGATGGTGGGCTCCAGGTAGAATATAATCCCTGCTAGTGGGCAGATGTGCCTCCACATATGGACAGATGATCAATTGTAGAATGGGTGCTAGACTGCGTGCTCGGACCAGACTGGTCTGTGGCTGGTACTCTGGGCCGGGACTCCCATGTGTGGAAGTCTCCCGCAGCACCACTGGGCTGGGACTGCTTCCAAGCTCTTTTCTTGATACAGTGGGTTCTGGATTACAGAATTGTTTCACACCTAGAAACAAGCGGAGAGATTAGTGTTGTCATTGGAATGATGCTCTAGGCCATTTTTCATGACATTTGTTTACATGAAAAAGGACTCTAGTCTACTATGCATATCGTGATTTCATGTCGTTCCAGTTCTATGGATGCAAGTCATAGCTTTATGCGGGTCAGAACCCATGATGCATGCCCTGACCTTGTTCACTCTGTAGAAGATGCTACTGAAGTTCACCTCACCTCCAGCATATCCATGGAAGTATGGAAGTCCTTCAGGGCCACCCAGGAGTCAGCCTGACCCTGAACTCTTTTCATGTCCCTAACTCTAAAGTAGATAGAGGCTTTTGCCGTCCATTCTGGCTGCTATAACAAAAAAAAAAATTCATCTGATTTATTGACAAACAATTGAAATTCATTTCTAAGAGTTCAGAAGGCTGGGAAGTCCATGATTAAGGTACTAGCAAACTCAGTTTCTGGTGAGGGCTCCTCTTACTGCATTATCACACCCAGGAAGAGATGGAACCAAACCAGGGTCAAATTAGTGTTGCCTGGCCTTTTGATTTGGCATTCATCACATCCATGTGAGAGGAACCCTCAAAGCCTTATTTGTTCCTTAAAGGTGAGCGTCTTAATACAATTGCATTGATGATTAAGTTGCATCATAATTTTGGAAGAAGCACAAATACTCAAAGACATGGCAGTGGCTCTGATACCAGTTTGGCCTGCCTCAGCTCAGCAGATCCATGTTTGTGGTGGACAGGGTGCTCAGGAGACTGTTCCAAGATGAGGGTTATGGAATTGAAATACCCACACTATGATCCTTGGCTGGGGTGAACCTGAGGGTCTACAGATGCCAGGAGAAAGGGACAAGTTTTTCCTGTGTACAAAGGCTACCTCCACTCACCAAGTTCATAGACTACTGGTGCTGAGATTGATGAGAAGGAACACCCTGTTGGTACAGAGTCAACAGAGCACATAGGGACTTGGGAAGGGGTTTCTTGCAAATGCTGCTTCATTGTCATAAAAATAATTCCATTCCTCTCCTGTGGTTTGTGTGGCCTCCTACAAGGTGACTGAGCCATCCTTGGTGTCAGCGACTCCAATACACACAGTCTGGTTCTCTTCTGGGAGTAACAACCTTGGAAGCTCTTTTATGAACTGGTTCCAGCAGAAGCCAGACCAAGTCCTGAGGTGGTCATCTACAGAGGTAGCAAGAGGTCTTTAGGAATCCCTGACTAATTTTTTGGCCCCAATTCAGGGAATGATGCAACCCTGACCATCAAGTAGGTACATGCTTTGGACAAGGCCATTTCTGTGAGGAGGTGAAGCTCACAGTGACAAAGGCAAATGGGTAATTGAGACAAAACTCTACTACTTGCATGGCTCCCAATTTGCTTCCCATTGTGGTAACACTGATGGGAAAGAACTGGTCATGAGGAGTGGAAGTTTCCAATTCTGCCCCTGCCTTTACATTTCAGAAAGATTATGATTGGTTCCTGGAGCTATTCAGGCTCAGCTGATTCCATTAAGATGATCAGGATGTCTAGAATGATTCAAACTGCCAATTCCCTAAGAGTCTAGAAACTATCAGACACCTCAAAAGGTATGAAGTAATACATAGAGTAATCCCTCAGATACTATCATTTTATTGTCTCAGAAGAGGAACATAAAGATTCATCAAGGAACATAAGATTTGGAGCTTGCAATTGAATGTGTTATTGCACAATTCACAAGTAAGGAACTGGGTAGAATTTGGTCACATTTATGGAATAATACAAAAGGACATTAAGTGAGTCTTAATTACTAACCCTATCTTTGATTAAAAAAAAAAACAATTAGTCTGGGTGAAAACTGAACTCAGAGCAGTGACTTTGTGGGAACATTTGGTTTCCAGGAATGTCCTGAAGCAAAGAGTAACCTGGTTACTCTTTTGCCTCTTCCTCCTAGACACTACTGTCCAGGTCTAATAGTGAGCCTGACACCACTGGCCTTAGTCCTCAGCACCAACCCCACTCACTGGAGGATGGAAAAGACCTTGAGAGCGGGAAGAGCCTGACAGGTTCCCTGAGGGAAACAGATACCAGCACCAACTATAGAGCTGAGAAGCAATGGGTAAGCTGGCCTTATTCCTGCAGTATTCATGACCACAGTAATACAGATGACCTTGTTAGGAAATAGCTAATGGCATGAAGAGGTGAGGTCCAGCTTGAACAAATATGCCCCCTCCCAAAGTCCATGACTGCCTGGGCTGGGCTGAATTCCAGAAGGACTGGAGACTGGCCATCCCTGCTCCAGCTCCTTTCTTACTACAGCCCCAGGTGCCTGTCACCCTCTTCAGGGACATCTTGTCTTCCATCACCCTAACTGCCTCCTTCACCTCCATGCTGTCCCCTGCCCCTGCTCCCTGTGCCAAAGGACTCACATCTGCATATGCAGGCCCCTCCCTCTGCTCAAGGCCTATACTGTGCAAGCCCTGGATTTGATTCTGGTACCACCAAAGAAACAAACAAAAAATGACTAAACATAAATGGTACATATGTTTCTTGGCACATTCTCTTCCTATCCAGGTTTAGTACCAAGAAGGAACAGGAAACAAAATCAGGGCAATTCATATCATTCTCTTTAGTATATACACTTGTGCAGATATAAGCAGGTCTTTCCTATGTCCATTGTGATTGCTACCATTCAGGGAGAATGTCCTGGAGGCAAGAGTGTTTAGAATTGATAGGAGAGGAAAGGAAAACATGATTTCTATCCTGTTCATCATGAGTCATCTTCCTCATGATTCAAGCCTGAATGAGGGTCTTGCACAGTCCCATAGAGGCTCCTTCCAGTCCCAGGACTGCTTGGAATCATGGGCTGGTGCTACAAACAAAAAACTCACCTCTGACCACTAGCACAACAATGTCCTGTCCTCCTATCTTTCCTTCTATGGTTTATAGTACAAGGTTGCACACATAGCTGTGCCATTCATTCTGGGAAGATTTTCTTTTTCAACTGATTGATCTTGAGGGAGAGAGAGGAGTATGTACTAATTAAAACTCACTTGGAAACAAATCATAATAATACCATTTTTCACTATGGAAATTCAGTCACTATTAACCATGGAGGGCTGTGTTGTCAGAGGAGTCAACTCTGGGCAATAGATTTTCAGGAATGGTCTGAAGCAGAGAATGACTTAGTTACTATTTACTTCTTCGTTTCCTTGGACATGAGTTTCTTCGGTACAATAGTAAAGATGACACATGTGACCTCAGTCCTCAACACCAGCCACACTCACTCAGGATAGCAGTGATCATGAGAGAAGGAGGAGCATGTGATATTCCCAGAGGGACACACACACACACATGTAACACCACCACCACCACCATGCAGAATGATGAAAGTTGCTGGATCAACTGCCCCCTATTGCAGAATATATGCCCACAGGATATAAATGACCAAGTCCGGGGGCCCCAAAGTTGCTCTGGGTACAAGAACCAGATGAAGGAAATGCTCCTCCCTTGGTCTTCAGTTCCATGGACTGGGCGGGGATGGAAGCCTGGGCCTCCAAGCTCCAGCTTCTCCCCAGCAGCATCCGCAGGTCCTTCATCCCTTTCAAGGCCTACTTCTCTCCTACCACTCTCACTGCTCCCTCAACTCTATGCCACCCACCCCCACTCCAAGGCTCCTACCCTATACCGAGTTCCTGTTCGCAGGAGCAAACCCCCAGCACCCTGACTCCTGCCTGTTTCTGAAATCAGTGCAGAGTCATACTTCTGAGGTGAACACTTGAGAATGAGACATTGGAGTCTCCTCAGACTTAGCTGCCCCTATTAGAAGTGGCCTTGAAACTCCTGTCCCCCAACTGCTCATGAGAGAGGGGAGCTGGCAATAATGTAGAGAGAACCAGCAGGAACCAGTTCAGCCAGGCTCAGCATAGCTCAGTACAGCAGAGCAGATCCACACTCTCCCACAGGTTCTCCAACCTAACTTGGGCATAGCCCCCAACCTGAGCACTGAATTCGACTCCCAGTGACAGTCCTGGTATGATAGGAGGCAGTGATTGCCTATGTGGGACACAAGCCCTGGGGCCTAGTTGACACTCATCTTTTCACCTCCCTTTTCTTTCCCTAGAGGGAATAGGACCTGAATTCAGGGTGCTGTGTCATCTTCTCTCCATGACAGTACTGATCTCTTCTCCTGGGCAAATGAGTGTCATCCTTACCTGATCTGAAATGGGAGCAGTGATACAAACGTTAGGACATAAGTTTTTCAAATATAAATGATAGAAAGCAATGAAACTGTCTTATTTATTGTGGTAATAGTGAGAGGTTCAAGGTCTTAGATCTTGTCCTTCCTCTGAGGAAATCCAAGGAAAGGGGATCCACATGCATTGTGATTTCTCCATCTTTGGTACAGGCCTCTCTGGGTTTGAAGAAGCCAGAGATACCTAGTTTTATCAAAGAGCACCTGAGGCTGGATTACAAATCCTTCACCATGAACTATGAGGTTCATGATGAAATAAAAACATGAGCAATAGAAATTGTGATGAGTGATGATGATATTGACCATGTCGGGACCTGACTGAACTTTACTAGAGAAACATCCTGGTCTCCTCCTGACTCTGCAACAGATCTCATTCCATAGTGAAGCACTAGTCTTGGCTGCAAATACACAGGAGCCTGGCTCAATAGACAGCATCCCACATGTTTCTTGTAACTTTTCTCTATCTTCAGAAGATCTGAGAAGCACGCCCTCTCTGCTTTCCATACAGAAAACAAAGCTCAAGGAATGGAAATTCCACCCTGATACAGAGTCAGAGAATTAGCCTGCTGCCGACTGTACCCCATGGATGCCATTTCTCTGTGCTGTGTTTGGTAGGGCAAGGTATGTGCAGCCGGCACAGAATGAGACTGGATGCTCTAAGCACACTCGCTTAGATGATATGTGCTTTATAGTCACTGGGAGTGGGAGATACTGCTCCTAGGCTCCATCACTAGCAAGTGGAGGTACAGCTACTCTTGGGAGCAGCCAGAAAGAGGCTGGGGCAGCAAAAGTTGAGGACAAGAGGAATGCCCATCAAGGGGTTCAAAAACAGTCACCAGGTCCCTGCATGCACTGCAGTGACTTCATTCTGATGATCATACTCAAAATGGCAAGAGCCTGAAAACAGTTGGTACCTTATCTGGGAAATGCCCTGGTGGAGCCTGTGAGTCACTGGGGAGACAACACCAAGGTCCCTCTATGTGGGAGTTCCATGTGCACACATGGCACTTGTACCTGTGTCCTTCACCCAGGACAGCTGCCTGAGTGTCCTGCCCAATCCCAGTGCATCTTCTCTTATTGACCAGCAGTAGTGCCAGAACTAATCACTTTATCCTGGGCACTTCCAGAGATGCCTGCACCCTTCTTCCTGCCTCTCAATCCATTTCCAGGCAGATCTATCCTGAGTGCTGCAGACTCTGTGCTCACGTGCAGTCTCAGGTGGAGACAGGGGACATGCAGGGCCTTGTCTTTGCCTAGAGTACACACCCTCCTTTAGGACACTCTGCAGAGTGAAGCAGACAATCACGTGCCTCAGGCCACATTCTGGTTATCAGCTCAGTGACAGAATCCTCCTCAGTGGAGAAAACCTGACCACTGGCTCTCCTGAGCTCAGGCCTGTTCAACCCTACTGTGTCACTGATGACCTTTACAGAGATCAAGGTACCTGAAATGTGTTTCTCAGGCAGGTATGATTTGGGGACATTTTAAGAAGATTATGTCAACTTTGATGGAAAAATCAGGGAGGTGAGGGGACAGAGAATGACCCACATACCATTGCTAGTTCACCATGGGAAGGGAGATGTCCTAGAAAGGGAGCAAACATATGGTTAAATGAGACTAGAAACAGTGAAGAATCCAAAAAGCAAATTGTTGTTTCCCACAGGAACTACTAAACATAAAACTGGGTGATAATTAAAACAATTACCAGCACATCAGTGTGTTGGGGGAAGCTTCCTGCAGCCTAAATGTTGTGATTGGAGCCAGGAAGACAGGAAGAGGATGGGGCATAAATAGATAAGAGTATTTAAAGAACCAATGGACAAAAATATTCCACAATACGGGAAAACCTGAACTCAACAAGCAAGTAACTCAACAAAATCAATCCCAGGAAACATAAAGAAAACAGTGCCACCACATATGTTGTCACTTGATTGAAACAGTAGTGAAGGGACACTTGGAGCTTAATGATAGGAGCAGATTGTTCATCAGAAACAGGAGAAGAAGAAGGCAGGGGAGCAACACCTTTACAATATGAAAGGAAAAAAATCTGACAACCTGAAATTCTTTACCCAGGGATACTATCTTCCAAAAATTAAGGCAAAATGAAACTTTCATAGAAATTAAAATTCACTTGCATCCAGGCATAGACACAGGCATGCCTGTAATTCCAGTGACTCAGCATGCTGAGGCAAGAGGATTGAAAGTTTCAGGAGAGTCTCAGAAATTTCTTGAGACCCTCAACAACTCAGTGAAACCCTGTCTCAAAATAAAAAGTAAAAATGAAGGAGTTGTGTTTCGGAGGCAAAACACCCTCCTGAACAATTTTTCCCCAAATTCCCATGCAGTCTCTCACTTACAGCAATACTATGGAATCCCTCAGAGTAGGAAATGACATAATGTAGAAAAGTGCATATACATAAAATAAAGGAAAACCATCAGATGAAAAGGTATTATTCTGAATCATTTTATCCTCTATGAAAATCATTGAAGAAAATTAATGAAAATATATATTTGGGTTAGACTGTATTAAAAGGAAATTATGAAACAAGTAGCACAAAAGCAGAGAGAATGAAGAATACGTTATGAAGTTCTTATTTATATATAAAGTATATAATATCATTTTAAGGTGGATATTGTTCAGCTATATATATTCACTGTAATATGTATAGCACCATCAAAATAAAACCATTTTAACATCAAAAAGTTACAGATGATAAACTGTATTAATCAGGTTCCTCCATGGAAATAGAATTCATAGGTGACATAGCAGACATAAAATAAGGTCGATGTAGATGTAAATAGATTAGCAGATGACAGGGAGTAGATGTAGGATAAAATAAGTAAATAGAGATTATAGCTATAGATAAAATTTTTTGTGTGTAGTATTTCCTTGTTATTTGTAGTAATTAATAAATACAGAAAAAAGAAACATGAATATATTTAGCACAGATGCATTTTTAGAAAATATTTGCAATGCATGTGTCATGGAATCTAAAGATGCAGAACTTAAAATAGTGAGGGTCAAATGCAGGGAGATATGTAAATATATATTACATGTAGTCCTGTATCACTTAGCATTAGAGGTAAATCCTGAGAGATTTATCATTAGGCAATTTCATAATCTGTGGACATCATGCAAAATACTTAACGCAAATGTAGATGGTACAGCCTGCTATACACCAAGGATATATGGAATTTGTGTGATTGTTGGTGGCATATATGATATATTCTAACATTATATATATTATACAATTTACAGACAATATATATTGAAGACTATTGCTTCTAGGATCATGAATAAAGCAACATAATTCAATCCAGCAAAAGAGAACTGAAACAATCAAGACAGCAGAGGCCCTCATGGTGTAAGGGACAGTGCAACAGTCTCACAATCTGAAGAGACTGGGTATACATGAGAGGTGTGAGGCTGTTGTAAGCATAGCACAACTCATATGGCTTTACACTAAATATTTTTATAATTAGAAGGAGTACACTCTGATTAACAATGAGAATCACAGTATGAAAATACACAGAAAATGTCATAGTTATGTTATCATTATGAAATATTATCTACTGTACAAAATTGTGTGATTTTTCACACAATTGACAGCACAGCAGCATTGTTTACTGCATTATGACCATAAATATGAGTAATGTGTTACCCTTCAACCTTAGGATAGAACGATATAACAAAGTGATAAGAATTTCTCAGCTCCACTGTATCTTATGAAAACTGCACTACATATGCAGTCTACATTAACCAAAACATAATTACAGCAGTGCAAGCCTGGGTAGATATAATAGATCTATACATACATAATCAGACACACATACAGAGAGAGACAACTATTTATTCAATCGGTTTATATGACTGTTGTAGATGGTGAGATCAAAATCTGCTGGGCAGTCTGCAGCCTGATAATTCAGTAAGAGGTAAGGTTCAAGTCTTGAGTCTGAGTTCAGCAGGACAGTACTTTGGAAATGTACTTTTCCAAAAGTATTTGCTCTAAAGGTCTTTGACCTAGCTAGAGACCCTGGGGACTTCATAGAGGACAACCTGCTTTACTCAGTGGTAACTTATTAAATATTAATCACATATGAAAAACATCTTCATTCAGCATCCATACAGGTGTTGAACAAAATCAATGTGGGAAGGTGGCCTAGTCACTCCAAAAATCAACCATCACTTAAGTTACTGAATAGATGAAAGGCAACATTTTCTTAAAAAGAATCAAAGTGGGTGAAAATAAAAATAAAAACATTGAACTGAAGGACAAAATAGAAAATGAAGAGACACAATGTACATTTAAACAAATTATATTATGAATTATTTATAAGTGATTAATTGTCACTACTAAAACACACATATGGTTAGACTGAACTTTGCACCAAGATTCAACCATATATGTTGCTAACAAGAAACCAAGTTTGAATTTTAAAAACACAAAAATCAGTCCAAACTGGGAAAAATTTTCCTCTCACAGAGACAAACCCATATACCTGTAGCCATCTGATATTTGCCAAAGGTGCTAAAAATATATCGTGAAAAAAAGACATGCTTTTAAATAAATGATGCTGGGAAAATGGAGAGCTACATGTAGCAAAATGAATTTAGACCCTTGTCCCACACCCAGCACCAAATTCAAATTGAAATGAATCAAAGACTTAGCAATTAGAACAGAAACTTTAAAAGTGCTAAAAGAAAACATGGGGTCAAAACACCAACATATAGATGCTGGTACCAACTTCCTTAACAGAAACCCAAAGGCAGAAGAAAGAAAACCAAGAGTCAATAAGCAAGATGCCATCAAAGTAAAAAGTGTTCTGCAGCAAAGGAAACAATAAAGAACATGAAGAGGGAGCAGAAGAAATGAGAGAAAATCTTGGCCAACGATTTCCCTAATAGGGGATTAACATTCCGAATATACAAAGAACTCAAAAAAACGTAGCTCCAAAAAACAAATAGTTCAATTAATGAATGGGTAAAAGAACTAAACAGAAATTTCTCAAAAGAAGAAACACAAATATCCAATAAATATGAGACAAAATGTTCAACATCTCTAGCAATCAGGGAAATCCAAATGAAAACTGTACTAAGATTTCATCTCTCTCCAGTCAGAATGAAATGATCAAGAACAGGGGCGGTGGCCATGGTGCCATTTGTCTCTGCCCACAGGTCCCTGCGGTCTGGAGTTCCAGACTGGTCCTGCGGACCTCCCACCCGCACCATCCTTCGGCCCCTGCGCCTGTGGCGTGTGTCCTGGGTGCCTGCGGGCCTAGCCTCCCTGGTCACCAGCACTAAGGCGGCCCAAGGGCTCCTCACATGGGCCCGCAATGGCCGCGCGGGTGAGTGCAGCCTCCTGGGGCCTCAGCCAGTGCAAAAGACCTGAGCAGGGCCGAGCCTGGCACGCAGGTGCAGGGCGCTGTGAGCACCCAGCCTCAGGGCGCCAGTCCCCATGGACCCGCCCAGGGAGGGCCGGGAGTCTTCAGGAGGCGGTCATAGTCCGCGTGAGGCGATGACCCTTTGCCCCTGAGCTGCCTGGCTGTGATGTCCCTGCCCCTGGGACAGGGCTGTGGGCATTCAGCAAGGGAGCAGGAGCTAGTTAACCTGGAGCCTCCCTGGGCACACCGCGCCCGGGGATTCAGCAGCTCCTGGGCCCAGGGTCCAGGTGGTTGCCCGCATTGCAGGTTCCGCTTTTGAGCAAGCAAGGGTGCACCTCATACGTGCACGTGCACATAAATATTTTCAGGAATGACTTAAGTGTTCTTAGGACCAATAAGGGGTGGACACTCTGCTCAACCTCAGTGCATTACAGTCACTGTGACACGGAAGACAGTCAGGGTTCCCCTCGGGCCTAGCACCACAGTCACCTGTTACACTCTGCACCTGGTGTTAAGATGTGTGAATCGGGGTCTGTGACCTTTGAGGATGTGGCTGTGACTTTCACCAAGGAGGAGGGGGCAGGTGGACCCAGCTCAGAGAACCTTGTAACAGGAGGTGATGCTGGAAAACTGTGGGCTCCTGGTCTCCCTGGGGTATCCTCTTCCAAACCCTGAGCTGATTTTCCAGCTGGAGAATAGGCAGCAGCTATGGACTGTTATGATAGACCTCTCCCAGAGTACCTGTCCAGGTGACAGTGGAAAACCTAAAGCCACAAAACTTACTACTTGTGAGCCAGCCTTGTCTGAGGGTGCCCTCCTCCAGGGACTGTTGACACAAGGGGCTGCAGGGTGCTCCCAGTTGGTGCAAGCCAGGTGTCAGGAGGTGCCAGGTGTCAGGAGGGACACTTGAGACCAGGCATAGAGCTGCAGGAGAAGCTTCCTGGGACAGTTTGCCCTGAACATGGTAGTTTAGGGGCAGCTGAGGACCCAGGTTCAAGGATTGTACAGGATGAGGAGGAAAATATGTCCAAATGTAAGGAATGTGGGAACGTGTTTAACAAGAAGCACCTCCTTACTGGACAGGAGAAAATCCACTCTGGAGTGAAACCCTATGAGTGCACAGAGTGTGCATCCACAGCAGGGAGAAACCTTATAAGTGCAGCGAATGTGGAAAGGCCTTCCCTCACTGCTCCAATTTTGTCTTGCATAGCCGGAGACACACTGGAGAGAAATCCTTTGTGTGCACTGAGTGTGCGCAGGTGTTCCGGCATAGGGAGGTTTCCTGAGACACTATGTGGTCCACAGTGGGGAGAATCCCTATGAGTGTTTGAGTGCGGCCAGGTCTTCAAGCACAGGTCGTACATCCTGTAGCACCAGCAGACTCACACTGGGAAGGAACCCTAGGAGTGTGGGAAGTCCTTTTTTCTTACTTTCTTTCTTTCTTTCTTTCTTTTTTTTTTTTGTGTGAAGTTTTCTATCAGGGTTTTGCTAAATTACCCATGGTGATTTTCAACTTGTGATCCTCCTGGATCCCAGTTGCTGGGATTACTGGCATGTGCCTTTTCTCCTGATTCTTTATGTTGTTTTAAATACCTAACTTGTGGACATTTTCTTGGTGTCCGGGTATTGATTACTGTGGTTGAGTGGTAATTCTACAAAGTGGTTAAGTGATTATTCTTATTTAAAACTCATTAGCATTTCTTGTTCCTTTAACTTTCTATATTCATTTTGGGATATGATTTTCAATATTACAAAATATCTTGGTAGTCTTTTCATAGAAATTAAATCTGATCCATTTAAAAAAAAAGAATAAAAACAACAATAAATGCTGCTGAGATTGTGTGGAAATAGGTACATGAGTACATTGTTGGTGGTACTGCAGACCAATACAACCACTCTGAAAAGCAGCATGGAGATTCCTCAGAAGTCTAGGAATGGAACCAATAGATGACCCAGCTATCCCTATCTTTGGTGTTTTCCCAAAGGATTGAATATAGGCATGGTGAGAGAGAGGGGTTTGTTTTCATTTTTCTACATGTAGATATCGCGTTTCCCGTCCTCAGTTGTTTAAAATGCTGTCTTTTTTTTCAAAATACATTTTTGGTACTCTATATCCATACAGCCATTTGAATGTAGCCACACAGTTCACAGTAGATAAATAATGAATTCAAAACAGATGCCCATCAATAGATGAATGAATCAAGAATGAACCAAGAAAGTGTGGTGTGGAACACAAATGAGTTTTAGTCATGCATAAAAAAGAAAGAAATTATGGAATCTGCTGGCAGAGTGGGTGGAAATGGAGAGTGTCAAGCAAATGAAATAAGCCAAAGTCAGAAACACATAGGTCAAATACTTTCTCTCATCTGGGGAAACTAGAGTACAATAAGGGAAAGAGAGAGGGAAGGATAGGATAATATAAAGAACCAAACAAATACAAATTAACAGATGGGAGAAAGAAAGTCAAATAGAGCCAAAGAAGAAGGATGGGAGAGGGGAGAGAGGAAGGAAGGGAATAGGAGGCATCATGAACTGAAATCAAGTTCTAGGCATGCATGAGTGTGTCAGGACAAACCAAACTTCTAAGTGTAATGATAAATAAAGATCTACTAAAAATAAACTAAGTTAAAAATGCAAAGTTAAAAACAAAGCAAAACAAGTAATTCTCCTCATAATAGCCTGTGCTCATTTCTTTCAGATCATTTGGTCTCAATATGATTTTTCTGTGTTCCTCATATTTTTAACTTAGAAAAGTTTCAAGCATACAAAAATCAAGTATACAGTATAATGGGCATTTGTACCTTCTACCCAGCATAAAAAATATAATATTTTGAAAACGTGTGCATCAGTTTCCCATCACTTTTTCCCCACTAGTCTCCGAGTTCTAGATCTTGATGCTAGAACTGAGGGAAAATGAGGCACACATGCTGAATCAAATTGAGGAAGTGGGGCCTCGAAGATGGAGGTGAACACAGAAGGCAGGCAGGGAAGCCAAGATGTCTTCATTCATGGTGGGACAGCCCTTGCATAAACATGTTGTTTGAAAGACTATGAAGGCCTCTCTGTCCATATTCATGGTGGGAGAAGATCTGCAGTCTATCTATCCAGATAACATACTTCAGATCCTCACTGTAATCTTAAGATTTACAGGTATAAGTTTCCTCCATTGATGAAGATGTATTTCCTAAATATTGCATGTTGTGGTTTTCTGTTTAAAAATTTGAAATGTTCTAATATGTATATGGGGATTATATATTTTTAATTAATTTTTAAAATTTTTACAGACTGCATTTTGATTCATGTTACAAAAATGGGGTACATCTTTTTCTTTCTACAGTTGTTCACGCAGTTGATTCATACCATTCGTGTAATCATACATGTATATAGGTTTATGATATCTGTCTCATTCCACCATTTTTCATACACCCTCTCTCTCATTTCCCTCTACATAATCTAAAGTTCCTCCATTCTTCTCTCACCCCTCACCCCTCACCCACATTACATATCATCATCCACTTATCAGGAAAACATTCTCTTTGTTTTGTTGGGATTGACTTATTTCACTTGGCATGATATTCTCCAATTCCATCCATTTATCTGCAAATGCCATAATATTATTCTTCTTTATGGCTAAATAATATTCAATTGTGTATATATATCACACCACTCCTTGGTGTATACCCAAAGGACTTAAAATAAGCTTACTACTGTGAAGCAGCCACAACAACTTTTATAGGAGCTCAATTCACAATAGCTGCATTGTGGAACCAACCTAGATGCACTTGAACAGACGGATGGATAAAGAAACCATAATTAGATTGTAACCTACAAATTATGTGAAGGTCTACTTTTTAATTTCCAATTGATGGGTTATTTTGAAAATTTCTTCAGTTATTAATTTAATTTGTTTATCTACGTATGCATGTAATTGTTCTTATTAATATTTGATATGTGACCTACAATATCAACAATCATGGGAAGCGTTCTGTAGATACTTGAAAAATATCATATGTATTGTCCTGTTGAAGGTGAGATTTTCACAAATTCATTTAGTTCAAAGTTGGTTGCCAGTGTTGTTCAAGTATTTTATATTCTTATTCAATTTCTGTATAGTCATTATATCAATCTCCAAGGGGGAGATATTGAAATGCTACTCAACTTCTCAAATCATGGGCACATTTAACTTATTCTCCTGAAGAGAGACCTTCTATGCTATCTCAATACTGTCTTAGATTAAAGGTAGAATGCCAACCACATGTGACAATACCACAGTACTTGTCAATGAAAACAATCATGTTCCCTTACTGGTTAGGATGCCATCAGGTTTTTAAATGTTTTTTCTCTCAATCAAGAAACTCATGCTTCAATATCCATCAGAAACTGAGCACACATATGTAATGAATAAAATAGAAAACACACAAAAAGTTAGTGCATATGTACAAAATAACTCCCAGTGGATACTTTGTGGTAAATGAATAAAGTGTTCTTCATTCAGTTGAATTATTTCATACGTTCAACAAATACTGATTTCAAAATTGATGTACTGTCCCAGACACTATATACTTTGCTTGAGATGAAGAAGAAACAGAAATACCTGCTCCTAGAGCAAATTCACAGAAGAAAAGCGTGCACTAGGAAGAATTCCTCACCAAAAACCGCAATTGAAGTGGCAAGAAGTTTGTGACTCAAATGCATAGGGATAACAATTCTACCCACACATTTGTTGCATTCAGAGGAGGGCTGATGGAGAAAGGGTACACATGAAGGAATCTTTCTGAGTTCCATCTGACCACATAAATAACTGAACAGTTTTCAGGGTTGCCCCTCTGTTTTCTGTATCCCTAGGGGCTGAGCCCTGCTTTGGAAACCACCAATTCCATGAGCAACAACTCTGAGCTCAGACGGAATGGTGTAGTGGGAACCTCCCTCCAGACAGAGAATAATAGATCCCTGGTAGGAAACCACCCCAACCTGTCATTGAGGAAGAAATATAAGGTGCACTTCCACCATAGCCTGAACCCTCCTTCTCCTTGGACTCCTCACTTACAGCACAGTTGCTGCCACAGGGTTCCATCCAAATCACCCAGCCCAGGGGTGTGGGACTCCATCTGCCCTGACTCTGACTTCAGCAGGGTCCTCTTGTGGTGGGAAGGATGCTCAGGAGCCTGATGTCAGAGCAGGTGCTATAGTGTGAAATCCCCACATTAGGTTCACTGAGGGGCGACAGCTGCCAGGATAGAGGGGCATTTTGCCCCTCTACATATTCAAGTTCATGGACGTTGGATCCAGAGGGGATCCCCTAAGGGCCCAGAGAATCCCTAGAGCTCATCCACACCAGCCAGGCATTGAATCTCCTTGTGGATTCCCTCATTGTCTTTCTCAACTCTACTTTTTTCCTTGCAGGGTCTGTGGCCTCCTAAAAGCTGAATCAGACACCTTCAATGTCAGTTACTTCAAGCCAGACAGCCTTGATCACATACTCTGGAGAAAAATTGGGGATTAAATATGTATCTTGGTACCAACAGAAGCCATCACAGGCACCTATGCTGGTCATTTACCGGGATAGCAACAGCCCTCAGGAATCCTTGACAGAGTCTCTGACTCCAACTCAGGAAATAGCCATCCTAAACATCAGTGGGCTTCAGGCTTTGGATGATGCTGAATATTTATGTACCACCTATCATGACAGTGAAAACAGTTTTCAGATGACATGCAGTATCACAGACAGATGCGACATCAACTAGGAAACAACCCGCTCAGGTCTGACACTCACTGTCATGTGCCACCTGAGTGAAGACTGAGACCATGGTCTTGACATGCTCACTCACTTTCTTTATTGTCACCCACACTACAGAAGCCTATAGAATCTCTTATAAATGTGGTTCTTTCACAGAAATAGTTGCATTTTAAATCTGAAATCCTGTCATTTTATTCTAATACCTTGTAGAGACTAGGTCAGAGGTTCTTGGGATGGAAAACATCTCCATAGAGCCAGGTCTGTGCATAAGACTGTCCTTTTCTCCCTTTCTACACAGAATATAGCAAATGAAGGCCCCATTCTTAGACTTTCTGTAATTGAGAACTTGCTCTTGAGAAAGACAAAGTACGGTGAGCACAGTAGGTTTGTGTACACAGAATGAGATATGCCCTTCTACTCAAACCAGGTCTGTCTGAGAACAATATGGCCCTATTTCAGGTGAGAACAAAGAGCACACATAGCCAGGAATAGTAGTTCACACCTATATTCCCAGAACCTCAGGATACTGAAACTGAAGGATCACAATTTTAAAAGCCAGCCTCAGCAACTTAGCGAGGCTTGAAGAAAATTAGTGAGAAACTGTATCCATAATAAATAAGTAAATAAACGTGCTGGGTATGTGGCTCATTGGTTAAGTATCCCTGGGTTAAATCCATCCCCGACTCACAATATGAGCACACATGGCTCTTAGGTGGAGGCAAGCACATCAATAAACCTTTGGAAAAAAATATATCTACTCATTATGTTCATCATAAATCCCATGACCTTGTTACAATACCCCATAGAGTCTACTTTGAGATTCTCTTATGTCAAAACATAAACACAATTTTCTTGTTCCCATCATGACTTTGTGTTATGTTGTGGAGTCCTCTGGACCCAGGGCCACCAAACTGCAACATGACACCTCTGCCTGCACCTGCTGCTCAATTTCCTGCTCTGGACTCAAACCCTAGACCACACTCTTCACTCCTGATACTTGCATTGGAGCAACACTCCCAGTGCAAATTTGCTCCTTTGAGAAACATGATTCACCATCAATACTTCCTTTTTCTTCTTGGTGGAAGTATGATATATAATAATGTGCCTTTTGTTTTGTGAAAGATGGGTCAGAATGCTAAAAACCATTAGATCCTATTCATTTTCGCTAATATGAGGACAGGAATATTCTTGTGGCTTACTTCCTATTATCTGAGTGCATATGTCTCACCAAATATTCCTATATACTTGCCATTTCAAGTAAATAGAAAGTTTATGATACAAGTATCATGATTTGGGAGAGTCCCAGAGTGTTTTGCTGCAAGCACCTATTCCAAACAGCTCAATTAGACATAATCCCTATAAAAAAATCTTGGTCTTCTAGTGGAATAAAGTCTCAGGAAGAAAAGTCCTAACATCTTACATCTGAAGCTCCATCAACCATTGGATCCTGAAGGCGTTCCACCTTCCTGTAGAGAGAAAAACAGTTACTTGTGGCACAGCCTTTCCAACAACAAGTGTGTGTCCAGTTCTTACAGATGCCATGAACAGAAATCAGGTAGCCTACAAGATGGTTAACCTGACATGCAGGCAGTATCCCTGAACAGGGTTCAATCAACAGAGTGATGATCAGGACAAGAGGCATGTAGATCTCCAGCTACACAGGATATCCAGAGATACAGCCGAGGAAATGCATTCAACTGAATAAGGAAATAATGGGAAACCACTGGAATACTTCCAGAATATGGACAATCTGTGTTTGCTGGATGCTGGGATAGTACAGACTTTGCAGGGACCTCCAACTTAGCAGTTATTTTCCATTACCATTGACCTCATTTCTCAAAATCCTGGATTCATGTGATCGTAAGACCTTAGGATGACTGTTACAGCTCCACCTTTGATGCACATATTCAAGACAAAATATCCAGCACACAGTTGATCTCTGTCAGGCAGAAGAGGAATGTTTCCCTGGGAAGATATCCATCACAAGACTTTTACTTTTAAATAAATGTTTGTTTTAGTTAGCTTTATTACTGCTGCAACCAAATCACCTGGCAAAAACTATTGAAGAGGGAAAATGTATTTGGGTGCTCATGGTTTAAGAGGTCTTGCTCCACACACAGCTGACACCATTACTTGGGGTTTGAGACAAGGGAGAACATCATGAAAGAAGAAAGCAGTTCAAGACATGATTTGGAAGCAGAGAAAGATATCTCATGAACAAAGACATATATACACGAATGGCTTGCACCCAGGAACCCACCTCCACCACCCACGCACAACTTGCCTACCATTACCACTCAATCGGTATATGAGGATTAACTCACTTATTGAGTTAAGGCTCTTATAACCCAATGATTTCACCTCTAAAGTCTCATGCATTGTCTCCCACATGAGTGTTTGGAGGGCACCTAATATTTAAACCATAATACGTCCCATAAACAAACACTGCACGAATTGTCAAACATAATTAGTTGAAATGGTGAAAAGTCTATAAATTTAAATGAAGAAGAGGATGATGCCCAGGGAACTGTCTGCAGAGTTCAAAAATCTAGTGTATCTAATAAACAACACTTCCTGTAGAATGGGAAAGTCCTGCCAGTAGGGACTGTTTCTTGTTCCTGCGCATTCCAAGGATGGAAAGTGAACCAGACTAGAGTTGGTCTGAATAAATCTTCATTAAGTGGCAGCAGAAACAATACTACTGCACAGTCACTTTGCATCCACAGCTACCACCAATTGAAGTCAATCTCTGAGTCTGTTCCTCACTTTTCCAAGCCTCAGTAACACAATCATGATCACTCAGCACCCCAGAGACGGGTGCCTGGATGCCTCAGGTGGACCCAGCTAATCCTCCTCCAAATGAGTGTATTCCTGTTTCCATGGCTCCTCTGAGCCCCTTGTTAGTCTTGTGGCAGGCAGCGAAAACAGGAAGAACTGCACTCCTTAGATTAGGAAATCATAGTTCTGTGTAGAATTTTCTGGGACAGGTGTAGACTCAGAAAATAGTTTAGTGTGGAGAAACCATCGGGGGGCAGCAGAGACCCAACTGACCACTGAGGATGGGGTAGTCAGGTTTTCCCAAGGATTCAAACATCAGGAGAGTTAGTGACTGAGATATGGAGTAAAAGTGTCCTTTTCCTATAGCACCATTGTCCTTGCCATACACAGCTCTGCTGGCTTACTGTCTGTCAGATCTGACCTGGAGGTGTGCCTTTCTCTGGTATATATCACTCTCTCTGATTCCCCAGTCTATCCATTTCTCTTAAAACTCTGTTGCCATAAACAACCATACTCCCTGTGATCACCAGAGTCCTACTTGTCTTCACTCTAATTGTACTGCTGCCTGAACAGCCAGACACCACTGCTTCTCATTCTTAGGAAGCTCCCTTACCCTTTGCTCTACACTTCTCTATACTTGTTACTGTCTCACAAGAAGTTGCCAAATTTTCATTTTGATTTCTCAGAGTGAGGCATAAAATACTTGCTCATTAACCTTGTATTGTATTAAATAAGTTTGATTGGTTTTTGTGGTGTTACTGACTAAATCAGTAGAGCCCTACCACTAAGCATCATTTTCAGTCTTTTATTTTATTTCTTTATTTTTTGTTTGTTTGTGTGTGTGTGCATGCATGTGTGTGTTTTGTTGGTGTTATTCTTGAGACACGGCCTGGAGAAGTTGATTAGGCTTGCCTTGAAACTATGATCTCCCGTGTTCAACCTTCCTAGTAATTTGGGTTACATATCTGTACCCCCATGCTTAACATAAGTTGTTTCTCACTTGATATATTTTCCACATCAACTGAGGACCTCTTAATTATTCTAAACACTTACATGAGGAGTTTCTGGAGTTTTCAGACTCTGAGACTCTTCTAGATGAACATTTCTATTCTCACCTGACAACACCCTGGCTCTTGGCGCACAGTGGGATATTGAGACAGAACTTAGGACCTGTCACAATAATTCAGAGCCAAGGGATAAAAATGTACAGCACTTCGTACATCTTTGAACATTTCATGTACACTTAGCATTATAGGATTTTTATTCTGGATTTCCTCTGAGGATCTGTGTGATCTTTGATAGAAGCCTGAACCTGTTTAAGTCTTTTGCTGTCACAGGAAGGACAGTGTAAAGAGAGTCACTACACTGGGTTCTGTGTAAGAACCTTTAATGTGCAGATAGGACTCCTTAACATCTAAATTCTGGTAGAAATAATTACGAACAGGACACACCAGAACAGTCAGAACAAAATTAATCACCTTCATCCTGAGCCAGGATTAATCATGGGAAGGGACCTGGACTTCACTTCAGGATAATCAGAAAACAGCACTGTTTTTCAAGTCACCTGCTGAACAGGAGCAGGAGCAACCCAGGGTCAGGATTTCAGGCTGCATGTAAAATACAGAGACCGTTGCCCCTAAACTTTGCACAGACAGAACAGAAGAGGAGTGAGACAAGGAAAGAATATGTAGATATCACCCAGACTGAGAGCAGCTGGTGGTGGAGCATCCCCTCGGTTGAGGTTGGGCTAGAACTCTACTCCACCACTGTCTGTGTTCTCAGTGCTGAGCCCTGCTTTGGACAAAACAAGGCTCCTCCAGCAGCAGCCCAGAATGCAGGTTGATTTACATAATGGGCAACAATTTCCATCAAGGGGAGAAGATATCCCTGGGAGGAAGCCAGCCCAGCCTGAGCCTGAGGAAGCAGTACTGGGGCAAACTCACCATGATCTGGACATCCCCCGCCTCCTCTGCCTACTATTTCACTACACACGTGGTTGTCCTGGGCTCTCACCCATCCACTCAGCCCAGTTCTCTGGAACCAAACTGACCCTGACTCTCAGCTCAGCAAGGTCCTGCCTGTGGTGGGCAGGATGCTCCAGAACCTGCTGCAGGATGGGGGCTGTATGAGTCTGAGGGGCTCCAGCTGCCAGGAAACAGGGTAGTTGTGTCTTGTGTTCAAAGTTTCCATCCTGGAGTAAGCCCATTAGTCACTTGTGTGGAGGGTGATTAGTGTGGTGCCCTGTTGCAAAATAAGTCCATGAAGTTCATCGAAGCCTGGGAGCAGGAACTCCTGGGGACTGTTCCTTCATATTCATGAATACAATTAATTTTTTTCTTCTCGCAGTCTCCATGGGCACCTATGAAGTGTTTCATCCATTTTCCCAATCAGTGGCCCCACAACAGACAGCTAGGATCATCTGTGGGTGCAACAGCATTGGCATATATCTTGCACATTGATATCAGCAGAATCCAGTCAAGGGTCATGTAGCAGCCACTCAGGTATCCCTGACCAATTCTGTGGCTCAACTCAGGAAACATACCCATCTTGACCATCTTTTGGATCCAGACTAGGGACAAGGTTGACTATACTGTCAGGAGTGGAATGGCAATGATGCTCACAGTGACACAGGCAGACAGGGAAGTGAGAAAAAAAAATCTGCGACCAACCTGGTTACTGAGGGCTCTCCCTTCCCTGACCACAGTGGAAGTAAAGAACCTGCCACAGAGATGGATGTTTCCAGTTCTTCCCCTGCCCTGACACTCCTGAGACATTTCGCCTTGTTTTTGAACCTCTACAGGCACAGCTGACTCTATTTTGACTTGAGTAGAATATTTCGAAAGATATGAGATGCCAGCTTCTTAAGAATGCAGCACCCCTGTCAAGAAAGCAACAGCAAGTCTATGAGCAGTAAGGGAGATTATCCCAACATGTGTATCTGGTTTGTGGTTAATTTGTAAATTATTCTTCATGCAGTAAGTGGTTGCTCCCAATATTGCCACATTGTCACAATGTGGTCATGGCCTCTGCAGTGTGAGTGTGGCCCTACATTAGGTCTGGATTGCTTCTATCTTAGTCCAGTCTATGACCTCAGTCTCATCCTTCCTAGGTGAATGACAGAAGACAAGGGCCCTGTCCAGCTATGGTCACAGGACTCAGAGCTCTGGGGTATTTCCACAATGACCTGGCTGACTCTCCTCCTGTATTCACAGGGGACCACTGAGGTTCTGTATATGGGATTACCCCATCCTCATAACCCCAAGATAGACCCTGAGCCTGAGCTCAGCCCTGGGCATGTTGCAGGGGGCAATGAGCCTTACAATATCCTCAACCTTCAGACCTTGGAATTTCTTAAGACTGAGCTGCCCCAGATAGAAATGATCCTGAGACACTCATCTGCTCTAGGGTTCAGGCAATGGTTAAGAGAGAACCAGCAAAAGCCAGACCAGCCCTGAGAAGCACAGTGGACTCCACAACTCCATAGTTTCTCCAGCTCTAACCTGGGCCTGGCCCACAGAAACTACCACCTGCAGGCTTAGCTGGTCTCTTGATGGTGAACAGGCCATGGATGTGGGGACAGCAGTGAACCATGTAGGACACTAGCCCTGTGGTCCAGTCTGGCTTTCAAGATAAACCCTAGCCTTCCTGATCATGCTGTGCCATAAACAGCTCAGGAGTAGAACTCAGCAGTCTGGTCTATTTCCAACCTTGACAATGCTGGCATCTTAGGCAGGATCTGAAGCTTTCTTGGTTTCAGTGTTACCTGATATGAAATGGGGACACCTATGCTTACATTAGGAAACTTGTTTTTGAGACATGAATGACATAAATCCACGTCCTGGGATCTCTCTGTGGGAATCCAAGGGAAAGAGCTCAGCCAGGAATGTACTTCCTCCATGGTTGGAACATGTGTCCCTATGTACGAGCAAGCAGGAAGTTTGGGTTTATCAAAATGTTGCCCAGGGCTAAAGGAGAAATGCATGATGATGAACTCAGATGTAGAAATTTAAAAAAGTTAATTATAAAGATGATGATGATGATGATGATGATGATGACAATGATGACCATAATTTAAGATCCATACAGTTCTTCAGTGCAGAAAGATCCAGTGTTCCCCCTGAACTGGCAACTGTTCTCATTGCCATGGTGGGTAGAACCAGACCTGACAGTAAACATACAGGGGTCTAGCTCCACAGTGAGTACCATTCATATTTCTCTGTTCTTTTGTTTTTGCAGAAGAATTGTAGACAGAACTTTCTCTTCTTTCCCTAAAGTAAACAAAGCACCAGGGTGGGAATATTTCCATGGACTGGGTGACAGGGACGCTACCTGCTTCACATGCTTGTGTACCTCACATGAGAACTCACTTTGTTGTTCTCATCATGCATGGGTGAGGGCAGCTGCTGTTCCAACATAGGCAACATGAAATTTGGGGTCACCATTGAGAGGGAGACTCATGCTCTCTGTCTCCTCCACAAGCAGGAAGCAGCATAAATGCATCAAGGAGAAGCCAAAATGGAGGCTGGGTCTTCTCAGGGGGATCTCTAGAGGGAGGCCTGCCCCAGGGTCAAAAGATGTCCAGAGAACAGTCTTTGGAATGGAAGTCAGGGCAATCCATTCTTATCATGACTTGCAGTGACCAAGTTCTGAGGGTCAGGCTCAAACAGTGGCAGTGTTATAGGGCTGAGGGCATGGGAAGGAACTGGCACTCATGAGGAAATCACGTGGGAAATGGACTGAAGGAAACTGGTCCCAGTTGTCAGCCTGGGGAGCCCCTGTAGGACTGTGAGTCACTGGGGAGACCATGCAAATTCTCCAGTGCTCCGGGAAGGAACTCAGTGTTACAGAGCAGGGATCCCAGGACCTGCATCCTTCATGTAGGATGACTGCCTGGGCCTCCTGTGCACTCTCAAGGCACATCCTCACTATCCAGCAGTGGTTCCAGGCCTGATTCCTATCAACTGGCACATTTTCCCACTCCCTAGTGACTCTCTCCCTCCTAGAAAGATCTGTCCTCAGGGTTCCGGTGGAATGTCAGATGGTGATGTGGACACATGGGACCTTATCTCTGAATCAACAGCCTTCTTTAGAAGAATTTATAGAATGACATGGACTCTCGGATACCTCAGGTCATTTCTGTCATGCAGGACTCTCGTTTGCTCAGTGACAGTATCCTCCTGGATAGATGGAACCCTGACTAATCTTCCTCTACAGCCTAGCTCTATACAACCTAACAACGAGGAAACTCAGATATCAGGCAGACTAACATGTTTTCCTCAGGCAGTTGTCATTCCTGGCACATTAGCTAGATTATGTAAAACACTGAGGCAATAAAAAATCATTGTTGTGACTGTTGCCAGTCCATTGTGGGAAGGAGACTGTTGTAGAAACGAGCAATGACCACTTGTGAAATAGAGTAGAAGATGGGGTGAATCCACAGAATCTTGGTTTACCAAAAAAAGTCTTGTCTACCCAAAAAGGTCACATTTTAATCTATTTCACAAAAATCCCAATGACACACTATCATACTGTAAAGAAGTGACAATCATGGGACAGAAGTGCATCTGAGTGACCAGAGAAATGGATAAGGATATTAAAATCAATCATCTACTTTCTACTGAGTCAGGCATCATTAATGGTCTCAGGAGGGTTCAGCTCAGTCCATGCTGAGGTTATTGAAAGGTCAACAGTACTGCTGAGCCAGGCCCAGGACACATCACAACACAGGAGGAATGGGACAATGGTCACGTGTAAATCCCTGAAAGGTAACTGGGATCAGGGTCTTGGAGCCTATGGTGTATTTTATGACCAGAGAATCAACTTGTGGAAGTTGTATTTCCATCTCTTCTTCCCAAAGAAGCTCTTCTTCACCAAGAGTTAGTAAGAATGTTACCCAATAGCCCATAAAGTGGAGCTCTAAAGAAGGAGTAAATGTGCATAATCACAAAACACTCACCGTATTAAAGATCTGAAAAGAAAAAAGAGTCCTGGGGGAGGACAGCTGTGCAGTGGGTCTGAAGACACAGAGCTCCTGGGCATTTTCAGCATGACTGCCACAAATACCTGCTCTGGAGAATGAATATGTTGTGCACTGGGACCAGAAGTCAGATATTCCCCTATGCTGGTTATCTATGATGATGACTCCAGACCTCAGTGATAACTGAACATCTGTCTCCAACTCAGAGAATATGGTCATCCAGACATTCAGCCATGTGCCAGGGTGTAAGGAAGGAAAGTGGACTTGAAGGGAGGCATAGATAGATGGACTCATCTTTCTATCCCATAATAGCTATAGAATGTGTCACATGGTGCTGAGTTAATTACCACAGAGCAAAATACTATAATAGATACGCTGGGATATGCATAGATTTCCTCTTTAATTTTGATCCTCCAACCACAGCAGATGCCAACCAAAGAGGTACGAGAGATGCATTATCCAGAATAGATGAGAGGCCCATCCTAAAGTAAAGGTCATGCCTTTTGGACATGGAACTATTCTGTCCTGTTGCTTTTGGATTCTGTTGACTGACCACTCTTTCTCATCATGTTTGAAAACATCAACAAAGGAATACAAGATCTATCCAAACGAGCATAACCATTATTTGATACTCAAAGTGTTCCTCTATGAGTAATTGCATGTGGCCTTAAGAGTAAGAAAACATCGTGCATATCTAGATCAGTCAATCACTGAGGAAAATCTGATGAGAAGGATATGTTTTGTCATGTGTTATTATGCTCCCCAATGAGTGTGTTTCTTCTAGATTCATATATTCATTATATTACAAAATTGCAAGAGTCATATTTTAAGTAAATAATCTCATATTTGCTGGGTGAGGTAGTGCACACCTGTAATCCCAGTAGTTCTGGAGGCTGAGGCAGGAAGATTTCTAGATCAAACTCAGCCTCATACTTAGCTTCATGGGCATATGGGTAAGACAAATGGATGTGCCACAGTATAATTCTGACATTCAACACCCTGTAGTAGTCTTAGAACCCACAAAGTCAGGATATTCTTTCTTCACTAGGACTGCCCTGAACTTCAGATACCAGACACACTTTCAAGTTCCCAGGTTTTCCTGCACTATAGACTGACTATAAATTTGAGATTATTTCTCAGTTTCAATAATATACTAGAAGTCAACCACAGAGCTCAGGAAAACCCTAGGCTTCCAAAGATGATGGTGAAGGATACACATAGGCTGAGGTCTGGAATGGAAGATGAAGGTCCCAAACACAGAATGTTCATTCCTCTCCCTGTAAGCCTATAGGATATCACCCTGCCAACTTACCAGTGTGTTCACCAAGGCTCATGGTGTTTCAAAGTCAGTTCTAGGGTCAAAAATCAACCGGCTGATTAATACACTGGCTTTTTACATTCCCTTCCAGTTCTCATGTGCAAACCATTTCCATTTTGCTCTGCAACTCTTCTGGGTATGTTTCGTCCTTTTAGAGGGTTCTCTAATATCTTTTAAGATAGTATGGGTGTTTCAGGTTTCATGATGATTGTACATATTTTAAATTCAGTTTCAATTAACGTCAATTAGAATGTTAATAATTTTGTCTTAATTGGAAATTCTCTAACATCATCCCATACTTTTATTGGGAGGACTCTGACTCCACAGCAGCCAAAGAGTTTTTGACAACCCAGAGGAGAGCAGGGTGATATAGTATAATCTACTGGATTAGTATGTTTTTATTGTTATAACAAAACACCTGAGGCTAGGTAATTTATAGAGAGTTCTGAAAATTCAAGAGCATGCCAGTGATACATGCTTGGCTGTGATGGAATCCCTCCTGGCTGCATCACAACAGCATGGGCAACATTATTGGGGGGTGCTGCAAGAAGGAGAGATCACATGAGATGAAGCCATAGAAATTCAGAAGAATCATTTGCTATATTTATAATAAATCACTGTGGAGGGAAATAACCAGGTAATGAGAAAACTATATTAATCTTTCAAGGGTGGTACATCCAATGACCTAATCACCTTCCAGTAGATCCAAATCTTAAAGATTTTACCACCCCTCTGCATTGCCACACATATCCTAAAAGGAGCTCTCAGGTGACTGATCTGTGTCTGATTGTAATTTAGAAGGTTAAACAAGAGGGATATATATTGAAAAGGAAGAAGGAAGAGAGTTTCAAAGATGGATAGGACAAGTTAATCTGTGCTCCACACACCATGCCGAAGTCAGAAGTCTTCTTTCATGGTGGATGAGAAGAAATCCTGAGTGTTGGGAAGATGTCATAAAGAAGTCAAGAGTGTTGAAGCCATCATGGGAATCAACCAAGATAGGACAGTGCAAATTTTTGCCCAGAACTGCCATAATCTTTTCATTAATGTGTCACTTTCCTCCAGAGTTATGGGGTCTGATAGCATTATCAGGATTATCTTTGGTACCCAGACAAGGTGGCCAGAGTGTTCAACTCAGCTGATACCCACAGTAATAACCCTACTGATCTTCGTACCAAACTCTCCACCCTGGGACAAGGTCAAGCAGTGAAGCGGGTGACAATAGGAACTGCACATTGGAAATAGCTGGGGCTTTTTTTTTTATTGTAAACAAATGGGATACATGTTGTTTCTCTGTCTGTACATGGCGTAAAGGCATACCATTTGTGTAATCATAAATTTACATAGGGTAATGTTGTTTGATTCATTCTGCCATTTTTTCCCTTCCCCCCCTCCCCTCCCACCCTTCCCCTCCATCTATACAGTCCTTCCTTCCTCCATTCCTGCCCCCCTCCCTAAACCCAACTCCAACCCCAACACTAACCCTTCCCACCCCCCATTATGTGTCATCATCCACTTATTAGCGATATCATTCTTCCTTTGGTTTTTTTGAGATTGGCTTATCTCACTTAGCATGATATTCTCCAGTTTCATCCATTTGCCTGCAAATACCATCATTTTATCATTCTTTATGGCTGAGTAATATTCCATTGTATATATATACCACATTTTCTTTATCCATTCATCAATTGAAGGACATCTAGGTTGGTTCCACAATCTGGCTATTGTGAACTGAGCAGCTATGAACATTGATGTGGCTGTATCTCTGTAATATGCTGATTTTATATCTCTCACCATGCACGAAACTAAACTCAAAATGGATTAAGGATCTCGGAATCAGACGGGAGACCTTGCATCTTATAGAAGAAAAAGTAGGTCCAGAGCTTCAACATGTCGGCTTAGGATCAGACTTCCTCAACAGGACTCCCATAGCACAAGAAATAAAAGCAAGAATTAATAACTGGGATAGATTCAAACTAAAAAGCTTTCTCTCAGCAAAGGAAACTATCAGCAATGCAAAGAAAGAGCCTACAGAGTGGGAGAAAATCTTTGCCAATCATACTTCAGATAGAGCGCTAATCTCCAGAATCTATAAAGAACTCAAAAAACTCTACACCAAGAATGTAAATAATCCAACTGACAAATGGGCTAAGGAAATGAATAGACACTTCACAGAAGAAGATATACAAGCAATCAACAAACATATGGAAAAATGTTCAACATCTCTAGTAATAAGAGAAATGCAAATCAAAACCACCCTAAGATTCCATCTCACCCCAATTAGAATGGCAATTATCAAGAATACAAGCAACAACAGGTGTTGGCGAGGATGTGGGGAGAAAGGTACACTCTTACATTGCTGGTGGGGCTGCAAATTAGTGCAGCCACTCTGGAAAGCAGTGTGGAGATTCCTTAGAAAACTTGGAATGGAAACACCATTTGACCCAGCTATCCCACTCCTTGGCCTATACCCAAAGGACTTAAAAATAGCTGGGGCTTTTAACATTGGACTGCTAAGCATTTTCACCACTGGGAAGTTCAGATTCAGTGGGTGTAAGATTTGTCACACTACCTATGGTCCCCAAACCAGAAGTAACAGTCATTCTGAAAACTTGCAATTCGCAATCTGTATTCTAACAAAGATTCCCAGCTACCATGCATTCATTACATTTCCAGAATCCCCTGTGACAGTTGTGACGTATCCATTCATATTTTTTGTGAAAGATCACCAGATGACCCTACTTGTTTCCAGAGCTGAGAACCACTGATGCCAGAGGAGCACCACAATATTAGGTGCAAATGGAGAGTGAATTTCCCCAGTGATTATTTTCTGGTTTCCCTGGAAAGAAGGATGTGTGTGCACAGGCCTTATTATGGAATTTTCCTTGGACTCTTCTCTAGAGTAGCCCACAGCTTGGGTTCCAGTTCCATTCTGTGTCAAACGCAGAAAGTTTGTATCTTTTCATCATGTCCTAGAATAACCCTGGCAATTATCCAATTTATGAATATGAGAATCATCCTTTCTACAGTCCTGGTACTGAATCCAAAGGGATTTTCTATCACTTCTACAGTGGGGGATCTAGTGGGATTGACATTCAAACACTAGATCAATAGATGAACAGCCCTTGTTAGATTCATTAATTCTTACCTCCACACATCTTAACTAACATTTCTAAACATTTGAGAAGAAACAAAAGACACAAGAGTAGATTCATCTCCCAACCTTCATATGCTTCCATAGTAGCTTAGGTCTTATGCCAGGAACACATCAAGACCTTTGGAAGGGCAATATTTCCTTCTCCATCCCTGGCCTCACCTGGCCACATTTCCTTCACCTAAGCAGTTTGGTTGAATTATAAAATAGGTGTTTTGATTGTTGATATTTCTTCCATTGACCATACCCTTAGTCAAATGCTTAATCCTAAAAGTACATTTTTTTCATATGAAGATAGAATTAAATTGTTATCACTTTATATTAGATTAGACATCACATACTAATTTCACAAATTTATCTTAGAAAGTTTTCCAAAATTTCAGATTTGGAACTGTTCCTCTGATATATATGATACACTTAAGACATTGTTTATAATTATAAAGTATATTGTTCAAGATGATTGAACTGGCAGTTTTATAAAATGGTAGAAATTCATGTACAGTAGATTCATATGTCATATATGCATTCTCCCACTGAAATATTCTCAGATCATTTTAATTTACTTACATTTGTTTATCTCTGATGCTGAAACATTTTGAGAATTTAGAATCAAGAATGATCTTTAAATTCCTAATGAATTTCAGAGACATTGCAGATTCCTAGGAATGAGCTAAGCTGAAGAACAAGGAGCATATTCTCTGGGTGCTCATGTGACCATACACAAATTGTACCCATGAGGTAAACTGTGCATTTTGCATTTAAATTGCTGTGGAGTCATTTTGTCTTAATCCCTTTCTGTTCCCTGGCATCTTCATAGATTTGTTTAAAAAATAAGTCCAATATAATCTTATTTTTCCCTTTTTAGGATGTATTAGGTCCAAAGCTTAACAGCTGTGCAACCATTTTGAAATCCTTACCTTCATTTTATAAAATAAGTTTCACTTTCCTGCTCTAGAAATGTTTCACTTTCCTGTCCTACATAGGTGATTGCCCAGGAAACAAAAGCTAGCAGATAGCTCTTCCTCCCCATCACCACCTGTTAACCAACATAACTAAAATATCTCCTTGTTCGTCCTAATAACCCACCCCAAGGCTTTACACAGGTAACTCATATGAGGAACAGCCCATCAAAAGGCTTCACACAGATGGCTCAGGCTAGCTTACACAAGCAGTCTTATAAAATATCTCAGAGTCAGATTTTCCCTGCCTTCTCTCACATTTTCTGAGCGACGGCCTTTGTCAGACTCTGACTGACAAATAAATCTTCTTAACTATGGATCTCTCTGCCTGATTTCTGTGCTGCTTGTGTGTGTGTGTGTGTGTGTGTGTGTGTGTGTGTTTCACTTTCCTGTCACAATGTATCACATAATACATCAATTTCTTCTTTGTGCATAATTTTGTTTTTAGATCTAATCAGAGTCATCTTCAACCATGACTTCTTGTTGCATGAGATGAGTCAGACCATAAACATAACAACTGATTCATCATCAGGGTTCATGGAAAAGGCAAGATTAATTCAAATACCTGGATTAAAGTGTACTAAATAGAAAACAGTTTTGTTTTCAAATTTCACATAAGTGGAATGTAATCTTAAAATTCCCCCCACCTAAAAGTCTCTCACATATTAAATGACAGCTCTTTGCATATATATTATTCTGAATCTAAAATAAATTTTAGTTTTCTTCGCTCTCCCTTGCCTGGTGTCCTAGTGGTGGCGCCAATGGGGCCATCTCACCCCTGCCGGCAGCTTCAATGCCGCTGCCTTGGTTGCCCTTGCAGCCCAAGGGCAGCAGGCAGGGGCAGGAACTAGAGCAAGAGCGCACTTGCTGCTGGCCAGTATGTTGCTCTGGCCTGAACTTGGCTCCCTCCGTGTCCCGCAGGGCGCTGGGGTCCCGTGAGGGGTAAGGTGGAGGTTGCCCGGAGGCGAGCATCCAGCTCATCCATCTCCAGGGCCCCCTTGCTCATCCAGTGAGTCTGCTGCCACCCGGGTGCGCATGCTAACCTGGCTCCTCCTTAAGCCCCTCCTCTCTACTTCCAGACACACCCCATGACCTGCACTCAAACAACAGAGCCCTCCCTGGAGATTGGAAGTTGAGAGAGTTCCCCAAAAACAGAAAGGTTTTTATACTGAAATCTGTAATTCAATTCAAGGAAATAGTTTGTTTCTGTTTAAACATACTTTGTACATATGTGATGTAATAACATGTTACAGTTTTTCATGTAATTGGGTATGCTTTCATTGGACTTTTATGGATATTTTTTATTTGCATGGGGAAAAAAAAAACACTGTAAATTGATGTCACTAAACAAAGGTTAACCCGTGTGTGAAATGAAGAAAATTTCAATAATTGACAGTAAATTAATACAGCAACCTCTTACACTAGTTTTCAGCTTTGATCCCCAGCCGCTCACATGGAAGAAGTCACAGCTTTTGTAGGACTTTAAAGGGAAAGAAGAAGGGACATAAATGACTTTTATTCCTGCCAGAAGTACCTTTTATTTATTTATTTTTCTTGCTTGCAATTTTATCAGATTTTGCTAAATCGCAACCATATTGTTTATGTATATTACATGAATATTAGCAAGAAAATCTTAAAAGTTGTGATGTGACATCATATAAAGGACCCCTTTAAATATCTTTCATGTACCTCTGGTGTGTCAGGGATTCTGTGCCTCAAAAAATGTTTCCAAGATTGTTTATACACTATTTTCTAACATTCATAGTGAATACTAGTTTTATTATTTCTAGTTTAGAAGCTCCAATAAAAATGACCTTCATTTTTTTAAAAATTAATTTTCTTTTTAAAGAATGAGCTATGGAAAACCCAGGAGTACTTATACAAATGAACTATACTATTAAAAAGGAAATATTCTATTTTATGAAGATAAATGCTTAGTAGACAAAAACAAATTTTACTTCTCAGACTTATAGAATTTCACTTTTGAAAAGGACTCTTTTAATATAAGCTAATTTCATTCAAACTATTTTTATTTTTAAGAAATTGAGTAATTACTAAAATTTTCTTGTTAAAAGTATGATTCAATAGAGGTATCTTAACATGCATTATCAGTTATTTAAATGTGCTGATATTATAACATAATGCTTTGGAGGACATATTCAACTACCTGATACCAAGTGTATTTATCTTAAAATTGGGCAAAACTTTCCATGGTAAAAACCAGACTGTATTTTTACTTTGAAACATATCCAATATATAGATTCTTTAAAATATCTTACAATATTTTCAGAAAAAAACCTTTGGTAGGGGTACTGGGCTTGAACCCAGCCATCCTTTACCACTGAACTACATCCCTAGTCCTTTTTATTTTTTGATTTGGAGATACTATGTTGCTGAGATACTAAGCGTCTCTCTAAATTGTCACGGTTGACTTCAAAATTGGGATCCTCCTTTCTCAGCCTCCAGACTTCCCCAGATTACAGGCATGTGTCACCAGGTCTGACTATTTTCACAAAAGTTGTATACCTAAAAAGTGAATCTTCAATAACAATGAAGAACGATAGAATTATATATGAAAAATGTGTGGAACATATTTTCCTGTGGGCTGTTCACCTAAAACAGAAGTATGGTTATTTATCTCGGGTTCAAGTTTAATTTTCAAGTGTTATTTTCTGGGGCCATTTTGGTAATACAAATAATCACAAAACAAATCATAAAAAAATGAAAATTCTTATACTTTGAGAAAACTGATGGCTTAGTTTGATATCAAATGGAATGTTCCCATATTTATTTATTAGAAACATTTTCAAGATATTTATCTTTTAATTTTTTGTGGTTCTCAAAATAGTGAAAGTCAAACTTTCTGAAAATTAAGATATTTGTACTCAGTTTGTATATCTGGTCATTTCACTTCCCACAAGCCAAAATAGTTCTTTTTAATTTGATGAACTGAATGCAGATTGGTAATGATAACAAATGTTTGTTGACCACTAGCGAGAAATTAGGGAGTACAGGAGCATTAATAACCCGGTCAAACTCAAATAACTTAGTGGTGGGCAAAATTGATATCATTTCTGAATCTGAGTAGGGAAATATTTTTCTCATTTTAATGTGACTGTCCACATCTTTTCATTTTGATGTACGCCTTAAAGTTTCTAGAGAAATCAGTACTCCTACTACCTGCCTTATTTTCTTATAACATTCATACTGGTTTAGGAGTGGGATGCAAGTATTAAGTACAGATCTAAAATTATTTTGCA